>NC_061528.1:8772500-9015000 GCF_022379125.1 Scophthalmus maximus | reverse complement strand
CTTGTAATTTGGACCTCAGCATTACGTGTGGGGGTGGGGACACACTATGACTCGACTCCGTGGCTGAGACGGGTCAAGATCCCCTGCAAACTGGTCAGGAAACCAAGTGTCAGACTAAAGCGTGATATGGCCCCGGAGCATGTCACAGCACTGAGAGTAATCTCTCGGCGGCTGCAGTTTTCGCCTGATGTGAATGAAATACTTTTCTTTGCCTCACCAAGTTTAGCCGGTTCCTCCGCAGCACATGCCTGTGTGCTCGCGTGGAATGAGTCATTCATGCCTCACAGCCCACTCACATCCCCACACTGCCAGGTCCCCAGCTTCTGTATGGATAGCAGGAGCGTATATACATTCATATTGAATGATAATTATTAGAGCTCTGTGTGCTGGCCTACTAAACCTACCAACCCTCCACCCTCCTGGGCTTCAGCCAGCCTGTAGTACACTCCCTGCTGTCTCTGTCTGTGACTCCGTCTGTCTGTCAGCTCTCCCCTGTCTCGCTCTGGGAGGCCAACCTTTCAGCATTTCCAATGATGTGCCTCGGAAAAATCTGTTTCCAGGGCAACCGGGGTACCAAATAGTCCCCCGGCGGCTTCTCGCTGGTGCGTCCTTTGTTTACACTTTTCATATCTCGGTGAGGATGCTCTAAACAGACAACCATGGGGACCTAAAAAATAATTTAAAAAAGCACATTGTGTGAAATATACAGCCAAGGGTGATGCCACAGCAAAACGGTCCATCAGCATCCGTCTGTTCTCCTGATCTCAGCATCCCTGAATTAATATAGTCAACTGATGGGTGATGTTAGTATTTGCACTCGAGGGTATAGATATTTTAGGGGTCTACCCCCCACATTATCAATAGCCCCTATAATATCATGTTCTTTATTACATCACCGGAACACATGGACATTTCCTAAAAGCCACGTTGATCCTGGTGCTTCGCTCTGGGAGTTTCCAAATCGAGCAGATTTCCTGAGTCCAACCATTTACTACATGTGTTTGAACATGTTTCTGTAAAATGACCTCTCTCGTTTCATTGGACTTGAAAACCAACTCACGTCCTCCACTTTTAAGCCCCTCGCGCTTGCGCGTAACGGAACCGGGAGCTGTCTAAGTGCTGAAAGGAGAAAAGGGCGTTCCTCTGGCCATTCCTCAACTGGAGACGGTGGCGCACCTGCCAAAGGTTTCACTTCGGACGCGGCAACACGCTCCGGCGGGGCGCCCATCGCAGAGGGAGCTCACGAGTCTGATTCCAGCGCCGGAGCAGAGAGCCGCCGAGGGGATGCGCTTCGGAGTTTCACCCTCTCCACGTCTGACCAGCGCAGGACCGATGTCTCCTCACGCCTGCGCTCCGACAAATGTGTCCCTGGGAGTCAGAGTTTCACGAAACTAAACTATGATCTGTGGCCGCGGTGGGGAATGTCTCCTGTATCTCTGTGTGACACAAGAACACCCGAACGCCCACGACCTGGTCCGGAGGAACGCGCTCTCCCTATTTGGATTATGTCTCTGACCAATGTGAACATATGGAAGAAATAGAAAAGTGAGCACATGGGGAAACCACCGGGAATGAATCGCTCCTTCGTCAGGGTTGTGGTCGCTTTATTCACGTATTTCATGGAGACTAACGACTTTAGGTAAGGCGATTTATTTAACAATATAATATATTGAAAACGATATATATTTCTGAGGTGTTTGATGCCATAATCAAGAACACAAAATAAAATGCATGGTGACTTTTTTTCTTCTTCACTGACTAAGTTGGTAATTGTCGAAGTGCCACTTTGATTTGGATCAACTGAAGTTCTTTTTTATGTTCAACAATTTAAAACTGTTTTTGTGATAATCCCTCTGTCTTTAAAATTTAAATTCACAATGTACCTATGGGGAATTTTTTGCCTGTAGTGCAATGACTTGTATATCGACAATTGCGCACGTGATGGTCTTATATTCTTTTACCCCTGCGCCATCACCAAGATGCCCACGACGCCGGATTCTCTCCAGATTAATCTGATTCGCGTTTGCGCTTTTACGCGTTTTCTGCTCTCCGTGTGTGTGTGTGTGTGTGTGTGTGTGTGTGTGTGTGCGTGTGTGTGCTTGTGTTCCAGAGTTGTGGATGCAAAGGAGCACGACTCCAGATCATCCTCCAACATGTCTCCATCAGACTTTCTGGACTCACTCATGGGTCGCACGTCTGGGTATGATGCACGAATAAGACCGAATTTTAAAGGTGTGTTTATCCTCATATCATAGTGTTTTTCGAAATCTTCACACACACACACACACACACACACACACGCGCACACACACACGCACACGCACATACACACACACACACACACAGACACACACACACACACTGAGTCTCATCTTGCCCCCGCACCTCATTTGGTAAACATATGATAATACACATGGACTATATTTTTCTTTTTTGCATTTCCATCCCCCTCAAATGTAACCAGGAGCACCACTGACATTCTCACTTATCAGGAGCTCCCTTGCTGTTATCTGCTGAGAAGATACTGAGCTGCCAGTCCTTTGATAAGAACAATCAATCACTCCAGTTGACAGTAACACGATTGTCCTGGCTTGAATTAAATCACAAACCAAACCCTCATTACAACATTGCACGCTTGTTTTCATTTTGTCAAATCATTGGGCGATATCCATTAAATAATAATTTGGGGGGGAAAAGGAAGGAGACGTGCTCTTGTAAATATCACAGTGTCAGACCGGTATACTTGCAGCAGACAGGGATGCCACCGTGACAGGCCAAATGATGGATGGTGCCCCCCCGTGGCATGGCTGCAGGCCACTGACTTCCTCTGTTGTTGTCGCCGTTGCTGTGATGCATGGAGACAAACGCGGCGTCTGTCACTGGAACAGAGCTGAGCGAGGAGAGGCCGGACCGCCGCCGGGGCTCGGGCCAACTTCAGGCCGGGTGCGAGGCGGGTGGACGGGCTGGGATCTGTTGGGGTTCGGGGGATTCCAGGAGTTGAAGCGATCCAGACAGCACATCACAGGGATGGATTAGCAGGATTCAGAAATCCATGGCTCAGATCGTTCCCATCTATCTAGGAGAAAAGGAAAAATGTTGACGAGATTGCTGAATTGGAAACGAGATGTGAAGAGCACGGGCGGCTTTAAACCAGTTGGCATTTTCAGGGGACGGATGAAGTGTGGGCAACTGTATCTATCTAATAAGGAGAGAAAAAGCATCATAAGCTTCATTTCAATGCAGCTGGTTATATTCATATTATTTGTGCAGTGTCTCATTCGTAAATCTAGCACCCTTCAGCAAGAAAACAAACACTTTTGCACGAGCCCCGACGACTTCTGTTGTGAACCTGCCCGTCACACTTTGAAGAGAGCGTTGAACTGTATTTCTGAAGGCTGACCTAGATTCCATTGCTGAGTTTGTTGAGAGGTGCACGGTGCTGCTTTATTTATTATTATTTCCCTGATTCTGCTGTTAAATGTGTAGCCACCTGACAACAAACTGAGGCAAACATTATTAATATAAGTGGCCTGAAATATTGATGAAGAGAGCCCAGGGCAAGGGCACGAGGAAAAGGCGTACAACTTCACTCATCAGAGAGAGGGAGAATTTTTTTTTATTGCTGTGACTTTAAATGATATTACCTACCAAGCCTCTGAAAGACAGATTTCTGTTCATGTCATTCAGGAGCAAAAACGACACTACTCATTATTTGTACTCACGGTGTTGGATGGATAATGCCCTGATTTTATATCAGAATTAATAAATCACTGTGGGGCTAAAACAGATTTTATAGTAGATCAATGTGTTGATTACTTAAAAAAATATATATTTATAACAAAAATGTGAAATATTTGTACAAAACAAATACCTGTTCCTTTTTTCCCCACAAGTTCCATTTGACACATTCAAATTTCTTTTTTCTTTTATAACTGATGAACCAGACGTCTACAATATTTAGTTTGATGTCACAGAAGCTTAAACAAATAACCTCATATTCACATTTGAGAAACAGGATCCAGTGACTTTTTGACTTAAATAATTCTGTAAATGATTAATCCTAACCATTAAAATAGTGGCCAAAATGTTTTATTGTCTTCAACAAATCGCTTATTTGGCTAATTGTTGCAGCTCCACACATTGTTTGTGTATGTGCATGCATTTGTCTGTGTGTGTGCATGTCCTTGATGAAATGGTTTAAGGAATTCTTCTTCCCCCTGTCATGTCGTTGTCATTCCATTTCACAGGTTCCCCCGTAAACGTTACATGCAATATTTTTATCAACAGTTTCGGCTCTGTCACAGAGACGACCATGGTGAGTGTCCTCTGGCTTTTTGTCTGACTTCTGCCCTGTGCCATGTGTCAATGTGTTATCTGTCCCTCAACCTGCAGGTCCACCAGTTAATGTTACCTGCAACATATTTATCAACAGCTTTGGTTCTATAGCAGAAACTACAATGGTGAGTTGAGCGTTGTGCCTGGACTTGTTTCTAAAGCTGTGACCCCTGCTCTGGAGTTAAGAGTGAATCATCCCGTCTTTTTTTTTCTTTTTCCAACCAACCTTTTCATGTATTTGTGCTACAGTACGTCTTTCTATTCATAAAAACAACTTGTTTTTTTCCCCATTAAGGAGTCTATTGGCGGGTCCATGAGAACACACAGAAATGATAAATCACATATGTGTTATGAATATTGGTTTCATGACAGTCCAGGTTCTATAATTCATTCACCTTCTAGAAAGTCACTTTAATTGCAGTCAATAACTGTGGTTTAAACTAAGCTCATCTATATTGCATGAAGGGTGCGAGCGTCCAACTGCTAAAGGGGGTTAAAAATATAAAACCTGCGAGGCTGCACGGAAAACTCATCATGATCATAGGATTCATAATGAGTGATAATAACTATTTAGATCATGAATGGAGGGTGATAATTTCTGTCGGGGCAGGGGCTCATGAGATTGCCATGGGATTACACGGCTTTGGAAACACATGCAAAATAACCTATTTGGAGCCGCCAATATGCTGATGATATGTCAAACAACATAAGGGCTCCTCATCATCATGACATATCAATTACTCTGAGCAACTCAGCTCGGTGACATTCAGTCTGCTACTATCTGTCAGTTTTCCTCATCAGCCACCACATCTTACAAATGCATCATTTAGCCTCTGTAATGGCTATTTAGGTTGTGATTATTTTGAAAAGTTATTAAATGGTCAATGTTTTGCAAACTCACCTTGCATCAATTGATGATCATCAAAGCAAACACGTGCGACATTAAAAAAATTACATAGGCACCGTAATGTTATTACTGCTACACTGACTTATATAGATTTTTCCCAGATGTGCATTGGTATTCATTTTTTTCATCATCCATTTTATTATGTGTCACATGTTTTTGACGATAGTTTTTGACAATATGTGGTACTACTTGTGTAATACTGTGTTAACTCTCCTGAGGTCAAAGTTAAAAATTACTAGGTGCGAAATATACTTTATTCTTTGAGCATTACATTATTAAGTATATAATATAGCTGTATTACTTTTGTGTGAGCATCACTAAGTACACAAGTGGAGATAATGTACTTTACATAATGTTGTAAAATGAATCTATGAAAAATGCATAATACTTGTTATACTTGATCATGTTTTGTATCTAAAACCTTAATTTACAAAACAATACCTGTCATGTAAATGTAGTGGAGGGAAAAGTGGCATGAAATAGAGTGATTTCCATCAGTGATGCAGTGAAGTAGAAATATTAAGTAGCATGAAATAGAAATACCTAAGCAAAGTATAAATACTGCACTGAGATACAGGGCTTGGATGAATGTACTTAGTTACTTTCTATTATTTGATTAAATACAGTACACAATTGGTGTTTTTTACTGTTAAGGAATCTGTATAGCTGCTTACTTGTTCTATTAATGAATTATGATTCCATGATAGTTATATTTTTGTGTATTAGAATAATCATGACGGTGTGGGTTTGACATCGCAATTGTCCTACTTACCTCGTCAAAATGAGGGTTATATAATGATAAAAACTGATACTGATGACTGATGCTCCATCGCCAGCATGTCTTCTCATAACCCCCCAAACGCTGCAAATGCAAAATATGCAAAGCCGCTTGTCATCTCTGCAGGATTACAGGGTGAACATCTTCCTGCGGCAGAAGTGGAATGACCCTCGGCTGGCGTACAGTAAATACCCCGACTCCTCCCTCGACCTGGACCCATCCATGTTGGACTCCATATGGAAGCCGGACCTTTTCTTTGCCAATGAGAAAGGAGCCAACTTCCACGACGTCACCACTGACAACAAGCTGCTGCGGATCTTCAAGGATGGGACTGTCCTCTACAGCATCAGGTGACGTTCTGGACGCGTTGCTATGAGCAACAGAGTTGAAAATTACTACAATGTTGATAATCAATTCATTAGTCAAGAAAAAAGAATGGTGAAAAAACAAAAATGTTTTTGTTCTAGATTTTTGAATCTACAAGCTAAAGCTTTTGGACTCTCAGTTGGACAAAAACTGACGTATTAAGACCTCACCGGGGGCTCTGGGAAATTTTTGGAATTTTGATTAACTAAGAGAATAATCAATGGATTAGTGAAGAATAAAAAGTATTTTTTTTGCAAACCTAGTTTCGACCATTTGGCTTTGTAGTACAGTAACAGAAGTAGAAATCAGTGCTGAGCGAAAGATGATAATGCAGAGAAGCTGAATCTCTGCTGCATAGATCACCCCAGGACATGTTCACTTATTGCTTTTCCTACATTTCCTCTCAAACATCAAAGACTGTCAATCTACCGCTTTAAATGGATTCTATCGCATTATGATCACTCTTTGAAATGGCACATACATGTGCAGTGTAGATTTTTTTAATAAAGGAACACTGATTGCAAGAGGGCGAGCTAATCCCTCGGGCATTGTTGAGAGTGCATAGCAAAGACAGAACTAAAAGCGAGATGGGGAAAGAAGTGAATCTTTCTACACGTTGGTCTCTCAGCACAGAATATTTTGGACTGCATAAAACGTAGTGGAGAAACTCATGTTTCACTCAGGATGGACAACATTTCAAATGCCTCTCAGCTCAAGCGTTGTGCACAAATCTGTACAAGACATGAAAAATATGTTTCATTTCATTTCAATACAACTTCAATCACACACACAGCATTCAATTTTCTCTGGAACGAAGCGACCTGCAGAGGATCGATTTCGAGTCCATTTTTTCGGAGCAGCTCGAGGCCGAGCGGAGCGCAGGTGTGGAGGCAGAGTGGGTCAGCGGGAGAGATGAGCGCTGGTTAGCCACTCCCCATTTATGAGAGAAATGACACAGTGGTTAGACCGCGGACCGCGATGCATCAAAGAGACAATAAGTTGCAGTAATGAAAGTGTGATAGGAACCTGCTGAAGGGAATCCTGCACCGTGTGGCAGAGGCTGTCACACAGGAGCCAGAAGCGCACGATGCCGAGACAGATTAACTGTAATTTTCAAGCAAATCATTTTCAATTGATTTGATGACTCAGCCTTTCAAAGTAAAATCATTTCTATCAGAAGCAAATCATTAGTCGTGTCATCTGTATCTTACTTTGACTTTGTCCCGCACCGTAGGTTGACTCTCATCCTGTCTTGCCCGATGGATCTGAAGAACTTTCCCATGGATACCCAGACTTGTACGATGCAACTGGAAAGTTGTAAGGACGGACTCTTGCTTTGCCGCCCCTCTCTGCAATGAGCGTCGGAGGATTTTTCTAAGTGTTGATTCACGTGTTCTCCTCCGTCTCCAGTTGGCTACACCATGAACGACTTGGTCTTCGAGTGGCTGGAGAACGGTGCGGTGCAGGTGTCAGACGGGCTCACGCTGCCCCAGTTTATCATGAGGGAAGAAAAGGAGCTGGGATACTGCACCAAACACTACAACACTGGTCAGAGGACACACACACACACACACACACCCCACATGTATTACCCCACCCCCTAATCACAAGTGTAATCTGAACCCTAGTTTATATTTCATACAGCCAAAATTCTCATGTGGTGTGTTTGTGTTAAACAGGAAAATTCACCTGTATTGAAGTGAAATTCCACCTGGAGCGCCAGATGGGCTACTACCTGATCCAGATGTACATCCCCTCCCTCCTGATCGTCATCCTGTCCTGGGTGTCTTTTTGGATCAATATGGACGCGGCTCCTGCCAGAGTGGCACTGGGCATCACCACTGTGCTTACCATGACCACGCAAAGCTCCGGCTCCAGAGCTTCTCTTCCAAAGGTAAACCTCAGCCTCCTCTGGTAAAAACATGTTGAAACAAGACTGAAATAAACGCATGCAGGCACAGCAGGTATTATATGGTATATGTTTACGTATTGTTATACAGATTCAAATCGTGTTAGGTAAGTCAGATGTTACGTAGCTAAAGTTAAAGGTTCTTGCAAACCATTTTTAATATCACTGATTTATTACCAATTGGAATTTGAAGTGTGTAAAGTTTTGGCATTAATCAAAACATCTTGGCCAGATCATATTACATTATTTGACATAGGCTAAAAAATTTAAAGTAGCTAGGATAAAGTTTAAATCCGTTTCTGTGACTTTGGTTGGGGTTAGCATTATGCAGCTAAAGATTCTAACACCGAGAACTCAAACTGTGAGATTAAGGAAGGCATCTGATCATAGTTTATTGGAGTCAGGGGGTTTATGCTTAATATATGTAGCCATTGGGACATAAATACCCAGGGGTACTCTGAAACATGCGTAATCGATGTACCTGTGAAATTTCTATCAGAGCTAGAATAGGACGTATGTGGTACTCTCTCCAATTGCATAAGCCAAGCAGCAATATTTACGTGTTGTATTAGTCAGAGGACAGATTCATATCTCAGGTAAGCATAAAGACAAACAAGTAGACAAAATCTCATCCTAAACCACAAACAAATCAAAACCGCGAAAAGATACTTAAACTGTTGACTTACCTTCCATCAGACACAGTTTACCTCATTCACACACTATATGTGTGAAAGCCATTGTAATGCAGAGGATAACAACGCCTCGACCGGCCGTCTCTTTTCCCCTGATTGATGTAATTCACAGCATCCGCCATTTCTGTCACACAATGAATTTGCTTTCGTCTGAAGAATGTATACATTACCATCCGCGGCGGCAGTCTGCGCGCTCCCCTTATTTCCAATCAGGGCAAATTGCTATGCACATATCTCCTGAAGGGCACTACAGGCACCGAGAGTCCGATCTCGATTGATCAGTCACTCTCTGCGCATCAGAACTAAGGCCTCAGCCACGACAGAGATTTCGCACATAGAAGACACGTATACGCTGATAAATATTTAAAGAGCATCCTGCGAGCACCTCGATTCGGGGGAAAACAATAACTCGATAGGCCTTTAAAAGCTCCTCAAAAAGCTGAGCTGTTTTCTCCACATGCTAATCAGCTGTCACGGAGATGCGAGGTCACACCGAGGAGTAGAGCAACTGCTTTCAACTTCATCCTCACTTTCTCAAAAGGAAACAGATCAAAACCAGTGCTCAAGGTACAAACTAATGCCACACTTCTCTTTCTAGAGGCAATTAAAGCAGCAATTATTTCCTTCTGTTGATGGCCGTGCAATCGCTGACATGGCCGGCAGCCCTGACGCCCCCTCTAATTATAGTCGTGTAGCAGTCACAGTTAACTGATATAATGAGCAAAATAAAGGGGAGGAAACAGGAAGAATAATTAAGTGCAGGTCACCTGGTGGATCTAACAGATCTAGGATTCAAAAATAATTCAGAAAGGTTAAAAAAAAATAATACAGCATTTCAAGTCAAAGCACAAATTTCTATTACATTTGAGCAGGAGATGTTGTTACCTTGGGTTGATCTGACAAAGGGAACTCTGTTTTTCTCCCCCAGGTTTCTTACGTGAAAGCCATCGACATCTGGATGGCTGTGTGTCTGCTCTTTGTATTTGCTGCACTGCTAGAATATGCCGGGGTCAATTTTGTCTCCAGGCAACAGAAAGAGTTCCTCCGCCTGAGGCGAAGACAAAGGAAGAATCAAAAGGTAGGCTTTCAGCGTCTTTTAAAGACTAATGTTGCATATTCAAACTTTTCCAGCCACAATGAAGGGTGTGGCTCTAGAGATAAAATATCTTGTCTACTATTTTTGTTACTATTGTCTGTTAAATTTCTATAAAATCACCCAGAAGATGAATCTTAATGACTCTGGCGATGGTTCCTGAAGCAATATCGACAGGTCTTGATCTTGATGAACTGGCGCAAAATAATTTTGTAACAGACATTCATGCCTCTCAGATGACGATCCTTGTGTTTCAGTGACTGGTAATCCATTGGATAGCTTGCCATTATTTGATACAAACATTTGTGTACACTTGGGGATGAACTGTCAAGTAAAAGTGTAAATTTAATCTATATAGACCAAAATAACATATTTGCCCCAAGGGTCTTTACTTCATACAACAATGTCTATCCTTGGGCCCTTGAGTAAGGATAAATTTCCGCAGTAGACGAGTGTACAGAACAGATTAAAATAATATTAGTCACAATGAGGAAAATCAGGAACCCAATAAACTGTAATAACTTTGGTGATTCTCTAACAACATGATCAAAAAAAACCATTAATAACAATTGAGACATCAACCTGCTCACACTCTTAACTAAAACTCTTTAAAAAAGTGTAACATGAAGATTATTACCCTGGATTAACATTTATCCCCTGAGCAATCATCCTAGGTGCATGAAGTTATCTTGAGGATTATTATTATATTTTGCCATAATTAAAAGCGTTTGAATTATCTCATGATTGATGTCCATGTATAGTCAGCGAACGACAGCAGCACTGAGCCTGGGTGACTGTGACTCAGGAGGGAGAGCAGGTTGCCCAGTAACTGCAGATTTGACTGAATCCTGAAGTCGCTGTGTGAACGGGCGAATGAGAGGCTAATTGGAAGGGGACTGAAATACGTGGAGTCTATGTACCATATGGAAGTAAATCATAAACTGAGCAGTTGTCTGTTGAAAAGGGACCAACTGTTCACTCTGTCCACATGTGGTGTTGTTATTTTCAGGATGAGGACATGCGTGAGGGCCGCTTCAGCTTCGCTGGCTACAACATGAGTCAGTGTCTGCCAACGAAGGACGGCTCAGCTGTTAAGAACGCTGCCCCGGCTCCGAACCCTCAACCGTTAGTCCCGAAAGACATAGACACCATGAAGAAGAAGTTTGTGGACAGAGCCAAGAGGATAGACACAATCTCCAGGGCTGCCTTTCCTCTGGCCTTCCTCATCTTCAACATCTTCTACTGGGTCACCTACAAGATCATCAGGCACGAGGACATCCACCAGAAGTGAAAGACTTCACCCACTGACAAATAATATTTGATTTCTCAGATTGAGAAATGCTTGGAAAAGCACAGCGGGATGAGATGAGAGACTGTGCATTGAGAGGCACCATGGTGACGATGGCGGTGTTCTTTCAGGGATAATGTCTAATGATCATGCATCACACGGTAATGCTCATGTTCTGATAACGTGAAGAGCGTTTGAGACTCAGATGCTGTTTTGTCGTTGTACTGCTGCATAATATTCCCTAAAGAACCTGGGGGGGAAGGGTTTTAACTCAAGGCTTAGTAACATGCTGGAGAAAACGGACCAAACTTTTATGAATCAGTTCTTTTTTGGGATCTGTAAAAACAAGGCAAAAAACCCCCCCAACATTCCACGGATTGAATGGATTTGTAAACGTACGGTAGCTTAGTCACACCGTCAGGATTTTTTTGGTGATTGCAAAAGGGAGTCTTTCTTAACTAAAGCCTGTTTTAAAGTGTACTATTGTGACGGCACTTCCTCTTGGGTTTGTACAAAAATACATCAGCAAACGTCTAAAACATACAGATGGGAAGCACAGGCATTTTTCAGCAGCGCATGTCTCGGGCATGAGCATGAACAAAGCAGATGGAAATCTTGAATTGGATAGTGCATTTTTATGAAATACCTGAGGCCTTAGATATCAAAAGATTTGGTGAGAAGAACCACTATGGTTCTCTATTTTTTCAAGCATCTTCTCTCGTGTTGTGGTAAATCAGAGCCGAATTCACCGGAACAGGTTTTTCTACCTGTGGCCACACACTCAAAGGTTCTTTCTTGTGGTTTCATTTTTTCTCCAAATGTATTATAAATCACATCCATGGACAAATGATGTCACCGCCAGTCAAATTCAGATGTTTTCAGAGTAATTTATTAAACAAACTGTCATATGTTTTCACAGGCTGGGTTCATGAGGTGTAATGTGAGGTATAATTTTGAGCGTGAGTGTCTATGTAAGCCCACAAACTGTGAACACGCACTGCGTTACTCAATGTCGTCATACGCCCATGTCCACATGAATTCATTTATATTCCAGGTAAATACTCCAGGTATCCTAGGTATGGTTTTAGAGTTTCAGATATGTTTTTGTAGGTTTAGTCTGATTAGTTATTGTAATGGAGAAAAAGTTATGTTTACATATATGTATATATTTAAATATATATATAAAGCTTTCTGTATACTTCTTCAACCTCTGATGTGGACAGTTTCCCTTCACTTGGTGTGTTTGTTGCTGGAATGTGACGTGTGAAAGATTGAACAGTGAAGGACATATCTGCATAACATTCATAAGTAAAGAGCAGCTAATGGTCCTTGCAGTCCAAGTTATTTATTGGCCTGTACATCAATAAAATTGACTGTGCACCATATTTACTTTATTTCTACTTCTCTTGTCGTGTGAAAAGTGAAAAGACAAGGCTATGTGTAATATTACCATGCATTAGTTGATCAATTTAAGCCCCATATTGCTTTCCTACTCATCAACAAAATTAAGAGATGTGGAGGCCTTTCAAGAAAAAATAAAACCCCAAACAGAGCAAGTCGAGCACACGCACATGAAAATGCTTTTTGCGCCCGATTACAGATCAGATCAAAGAAAATGACAAACAGAGTCTCTGCTCCCAACCAAGCCCATAAGTCAGGGGGATGACACATGACACGGAGCGCTGGGTGGCCTGGGTTGACACAGATATGATCTGACAGTGGGTTTCTATTAATGCATGATAATGGAGTCCGCACTGCAGTGCTGAGATTCCATCAATCGGGAGTCACCGACCAGTGTAACACTGGCCTGGTGTTCACATACCGAACGAGAGTAGAGGACCATTATTCTTAGACTGTTCCGACCTGTTGTTATTGCACGTGAGCTCAGACAAACTTAAATATATCATCCTTACAGATGCAGGAGTGACCACATAGGCTCTCGATATAGAGATGGATATTCAGAAATTACATTATCCTAGCAATAATGCTGTTCATTACCATACTGTGGGTATTGCCAGGATCCATCAGCCTTTATTTGTTTTAAAGATGAATGCATGGCCTGTGGTAGGGCTTATAGAGAAGGCTGCATGAATAATCCAACTGCCTTTTTTTTGTTTAAACGCTCCAGACACAGGGATTATAAACTAATCAATAAAACTAATCCTCACATGGAAATACCATCAATTGCGCCAACACGGCCTCACACACAACGATCAATTATTTTTTTTCTGTTTTAATATGCAGGGGTGCAATAGTCTATATGCAATCAAATCTAGAGTGGCTTCTTATGAAAGGAACATTATTTGTAGTTTATAATGGTGTTTAGGAGCGAAACAACTTACCCCCATTCATTAAGGTTTGGGGAGGCTGCTTCGAGGGGACTGAGAGAAATCAGGGTTGCCATAGCAACTGGAGGCAGTTGATAGGGCCGATGTGACTGGAAAAGCAGGAACATTAATGAAGTTAAGAACACTGGTGTATGGTTTTGGCATTTTTAACATAAATATTGCACTTCATCAAAAATGAATTTCTTCTGTGGGTTATAATTTGATGATTATGCTTCCACAATGTTTTTCAAACTACACAACAGGCACCATGTGTTTGTAAAGAGGTCAGGGAAGCCTCATGTGTCTATGAAGTCACACTAAGAACTGTATGCTACATGGGTTAATAAAACCTCAGAGGCCATTTTTGAAACGAGGCAGCATCTGAAAACCACAACTTCGGTGCAACTAAACCATCTCCATGACAACTGAGCTGAACTATCTGCAGATGGAAGTCGGATGCGGTTGAAAGCTTATGAAACAAAGTGAGTGGACTTTATGTTGAGCATCGACATGGTAAAATCTGGTTAAACCTTAGAAGCCAAGCATTTCTAATAGGAATAATGAATTTGTGTGTACTGTTTTGTGCAGTATTATGCCCTTTTATGCAAAAGATACAATCCAAGTTGAATAATTTAAATAGGGATAAGGACTTTCTCTCTTTGAACCAGGGTTGCATCACATGGAGGGGGTCTGGGTATATAGAATTATGTTTATGGCTGTATTGCATGTGGTCTGTACACTACATTATGTTGTAGATATAATCAATGTCCTCCTCTGTTTGGTTGACCCACTGAGTTCCAGAGTCCAGAGGAGAGGAAACCCTCTAACCCCAATTAATATCAGTCAACTGCAGGCTGAGACCAGACCATCATATACAGAATCAATACAAACATGGCTCAGTATGACTCAAATTAATGACATATTATCAAAGACACAAGCGGTGATTCAATTGCAAACAAAAGGGTCAACCTATTTAGAATACCACTAAATTTAACTTAAGTTAAGAAAAGGCACAAAATGCTGAGTTTTTATCTCCAACATTATACCAAATACCTTATGTTATATTTAATAAAAAACGGCAGAAATAAGCTTCCATACTTTAGTGATATGTTGACAGCTGGCATCCACAAATGTGTACACAAGAAATCTGCCCGATGTCAATTTTCCTAAAAATCATATTGACAGGTGAGATGAGGTGGAGTTTTTTACATGTCTGAGATGTTTCAGAACAACATCGTTATTAATCTATCACGCTGTCACTGTCCATCAAGGTGAGGGGGCTTCAGCAGAGGGCAGAGACCCTGCGGCTTACTTCCACCACTCAGAGTTAATAGAACTTCACAGGCAATAATGGGACGACAAAACATATATTCTACTCTGGGTGGCAGTCGGGGGCTCTGAGGGAACACCGATAGAGATTCATCTTTCACCTGTGATCTACAGTGCTTCGCCACAGGCCATTTACTGGTGTTATTTACTGTACAGGATTCACAATTCTTCTTCGTCGCTAGCAGGGACAGAGGTGAGTGACTGAGGGGAGGTTTTTATCTGTGTGAGAGGATGAAAAGAAAAAGGTATTAAGTGTCAGCTCGCATGGAGGCTGGAGTTGAGTTGTTTGAATACAAAAGCCAGAGATAACCGCAAAGAGGTGGTTTATTTTCATTCTAATACTTAAAAAAAAAGGATATTTCTTTTATAGTGTTTCATAATTTCAAAGCAGCATTACTATAATTAAATAACATGCTCGGAACAGCTCATGAAAATACATCAATCTGAAGTGATTATGTTAGAGCTTTGTTTAGGGGGAGTCGTGTGGCAGTTGTTAATGAGGCAGAGATATTAAAAAGTGTAAGAGTGGGAGTGGATCTCTCCTCGGAATGACGGAGCAGATCCTGGAGGAAACAAATGCACGTTCGTTTATCAGCCCCCTCTGAGATAAGGAAAAAAAAAAAAAACACTCAGCCAATTCAGTAAACACTACTGGTCAAGCTCACACAGACTTGATGTTTCCAGCAGAGACTTGTCCTTTAAAGTAGGATTTGATGTTTGCTTGGGCGAATGGCTTTTTCACTAACAGCACTGATGGCCTGTGCAGCCTTAAAGGCGAAAACAGCAACCGAGGACTGTTGTCTTCACATCGTTTCGCAGGAAAAATAACTGAACCATGAGAGGAAATACAGGCAAAAAGCTTTTAGTCGACCATCGCGAGTGAGTAAATGCATAACCCCTAGTTCTACTGTCACGTGGTTTCTTTATTCATAACACAGACTGTTCCTCGCTCTCGGATGCAAGTGCTAACCCCACTGAAGAGCGCAGAGCAGCAACAAACAGATGTAAAGGAGCATTTTTTAAACACAGGGGGTCTAGAGGGACATGAGAAGAGGAATAAGCTGATCAGAGTTGGTGTTGCATCAGTATCAGATTAAAGCTGTGAACCCAGGAGGTGATCCGAGGGAAAGAGGCAGGGGGTCCGTACAGCAACGGAGACACAAAAGATATGAACCCCAAGGGTCAGTCTGACAGCACGCACACACACACTCTTGGTAGGGATGAAAAGTTATTCCCCCGTCAAGATTAAGTGCTTGAAGAGGAAACACAGATTATCAATGGGATTGGCAGCAACAACAACAACGGCAGGATGTCAGTGGGGCATAGTTCTCTGCATTTCTAAGAGAGCTGCCAAATCTCCATCGAGCTGGACTCTGAACACGCTTTGGGTCAGTTTACGATACCGCCCCACATCCACCAGGGGGCTCAACCTCATCCTACTCCGCTCCACGTCCCGCTGCCAGGCCTCCCTACACCTCTGGAGCCCCTCTACGGAACCCGTCTCATCATGTCCGGTGTTCCTCCTCTTCTCATCCTCCTCTTTTTCAGACAGGAGCAATGACACACACTCTCCGAGGGACACCGCCTCTTTTTCCAACGCCAAAGAAAACGCGTGCGCTGCCCCCGGCCCCCTTGTACCTTTGACAGGCTGGACAGAGCAGGACACGGGCAGGTACGCCAAGAGAGAGTCCAGGAACTTAAGCATCTGTAACTGGCTGCAAGGGGACAACAGAGACAGGACGTGCATGTTATGAAATTATATATTTTGTATTAAAAGTTTCTTTGTGTCTATATAAAATTTGTCATTTATCCACTATCATCACATCTACCTGATCACTGGTAATTTGCTGGATTTAGAATTTTGTGCTCTGGTTGTCAGAGAACTGAATCACTTTGAACCTCACGTTCAGTGGAAAATATCACATTGACATGTTTCCTAGTCATCTTCAAAGTCTTGTCAACTTTCAATCCATTATTATAAATTGAACAGTTCCCACTTCTTTTTTTTTTTAAGAAAAAGCTTTCTTTGCTAAATTGAATGAAACAGAATTATTTAAAGGAGTCCCTGGTGTTACTGAATGAACCAATTCACTGATGAGTTATATTCAAGTTTGTAAAAGAATAGAAGAACTTTTTCTTTATACAACCGTCTATCAAAAATAGTAGAATCTCACATTTCAAACTATGCACACTGAAGGAAGCTTTTCATACACAAATCATCTTAAGAAATACAAATACGGTGATCCAGATACACACAATGCATTTTGGCAAGTATCGCTAACGGTAAACAGAGACTTTCTTTGTTTGAAAACAAAGAAAACAAAGAAAATTTCACAATTTCACCGTTAAGATAAAAAATACATTATTTTAATTCCTGAACTGATAATATGATTAAGGCCAAAACTCAACAACACCTACGACTCTGAGGTCAGTAATGCTGCCGTCTTTCTGCTATCTGTGAATTGATATGATTTACCTGGAGTGGACAGATAGTTCCCCCTGGAAAGGAGTTATCTGACGCCAGCCTAGCAGGATGAGAGCAGATGGTCCAGCGGAATCGAAAAGTAGATACTGAGGGCTCACGTCTACCCTTTTACAACCCACTATTTTCTGAATCCAGCCATCTATGTCTCCTAAGCTGTGGTCAGGAGAGTCTATGTGGAAGACCCAGCGATCCAGCACAGTCAACAAACACAGCAAGTCCTCTTTAACCTCATCTGGGCACAAAAAGAAGACGATAATGAACATCCACTAGTGTAGATATGTAAGAAAATCTCAAGTAAAGGCATCTGTGATTTTTACCTGTTTTAAGTTTGGGGTTTTTCAGCAATTGGGTTTGGAAATCGCTGCGGATGTCTACAGCAACTTGACCACAGTGCAGGACAACCGGTGTTGGGCTGCTCAGGAGAGAAAAAGCATCTTGTCTCTGGACGTAATGGAGCATGACGCGGCACTTGACACAGCCAGAGTTCAACAGAGGAGTCAGCCTGGACACGGCAGTCACAGCCATTCTGCATGTGTTGAGATCATTGGGTGTGCTGGCGATGCGCTGCCTGCACCTTTTGGCTGCGGGCTCTGGTAAGGTGGAGGCAGAGGAGGAGGATGACGGGCAGGGTGTGGGGAGCCACAACACTTGGCTCTGGGTCTGGATGACCGCGGGCGTTGAGCTCTGGCCCGTCTCTGTCAGGATGGATAAGCTCACACTGGCCACTGGTCTGGAACAAAAATAACACATCACTAGCAATCAGATATCACATGGACAGAGGGTCACTCATCAGGCTGCAAATCAGATACAAAACCACAGACCGTGTGTGTGCCCGTGTGTGTGTGTGTGTCTGTGAACTAATTAACAAGAGCTCCAATCAAAACAGCAATATACAGGCTCTTGAGGCAGTCGTGCCAGAAGTTGTACTCCTCCACATGTGGTTAATTAAAAAAAAAGAAAAAGAAACTGTAACAGGTGGATCCGATAGCTTCTAGTTCCCACAGAAGGAGCTTGTTGCCATGGTGACCACCTAATGGCCATGCATCTGGCTTGTGGAATTCGTATAAAGTTTGAGGGCAATCAAAGAGGGGAAAGGACTTTCTCAATTCATGCAATTCGTGAAAACGAGCAAAAATTCGGACAAATCTAATCGGGCAGCGACGATCGGGCGTGACGGCTGGTCAGCAGCACTGTAGTGTCACGTTCAAGGGCTCACATCTAAGCAGGCCGATGCAACACTGCATTCGGCTCACAATCAGTACACACAGAAAAACATACACACTTCATTTCAATTTGAAACAAAAAAACAACAATCATGTTTACACAGAGCTGTCGATCATCAGTATCACTCCCACAACTATTCGGTCCTCTGCGATGCGATGCCACAGCTTGTCAATTTGAGGATTCGAAGACACTGCCGGCATGTCTTGCGTCTTGTCATCCGAGGCCTCATCGTTCGACTCATCATCAGAGTC
Organism: Scophthalmus maximus; assembly: GCF_022379125.1. NCBI lineage: Eukaryota > Metazoa > Chordata > Actinopteri > Pleuronectiformes > Scophthalmidae > Scophthalmus > Scophthalmus maximus. The sequence goes on along the minus strand of NC_061528.1, from coordinate 8,996,016 downwards.
CCACAGAGCGCTGAGGCCTTCCTGGACAGGGAGTGCAAAGACTATGATCAGCAATGACAAGTGTGTGTAGCAGCACTGAGAGCAATAGTGGTTTCTGTCCTTAAAGGACCAAAAAAAGTGCTATTGAATTGTAGTTTCGCACGGAGATATTAGCTTTTCAGATAAATTTGTTTAGGGCCATGTTTGCTGTGGGTGTTTATTATATCAACAAGCACGAGCCTTTCAAGGTAAGGGTTATGACTACATCACGATGCAGCAACATTAATTAGGAAAGCGTTGAAATTTCAAAATGTCGCAATGAGGCATCCCAGTAAGAGACAAGGAAACGTTTGTGGCAGTTGTCTTTTCATTGCCAACATTTGGTCTTGCTTCTTCAACGCCTGTGGCAGCATTAGCAACGCAGCCTGAGCGCCTCATGTGATGTGTCATGTGAAACATGACAACTTATCAAAATGAGTACTGGAGCGAAATCTAACAAACTGTTGAGGGTTGGGGGGGCAGTGATACGTCTCAGTGCTTCAAGGAAATATGGTTTATATCCTTAAAGAGCAATAATCTAATTGACAAGTATTTAATAATTTAAATGTGATGCAGACGGTTCATTGTCACAAGAGCAGATAAAATCAGAATTACACTTTATTTGTCTCAGTATTAGAAGAGCGGAGGAAAAAACATCATGCTGAACAACACATTGTTTTACATGATGTCGTGGTTGTGCATTTTCTCACATGAACATTACCTGCTCAGGCGGTGTGAGAACAAGTTCTCTCCCCGAGGAAACATCATTGAGTGCTTGGACCGACTGCTGTACAACTCGGTCCTTCACTCTCACTTCTCTCTGAAGCTCCTGAAGCACGGTCAGTCCACTCTAAACGACAGGTCAGGTTTCACTCACAATAACCACTGTTTGAACATATTTTCATTTTCTGATGAAGACGATATATACATCTCTACGTTGTGACAAATATACGTAAAAAGATGACAGTGTTCAATAAAATGAAGAGTTCAAGTGTACATCATTTACAACACAATTTGGCTATTTTTCAATTAAACCAATCTGATCGTATCATCAGGATACAATTACGCAAGAAAAATGATTATTACGATAGTGAATGAAAGACTTGGTGCAGCCACTTGAGTAACAGATTATAAATGTTCACCTGTAGTCTGGACTCCAAGGCTTGAAGAGTGAGAAGGTTGTTCTCTGGCAGGGGAGAAGTTTGCTTGGGTGCTGCAGTATCCTGTCCGTGCTGAAAACATTTAAATGAGTCAAGCTGATCTCTGTCTGGGAAAACACATGTAACTAAGAAACAGCATTCTCTAGTTTAGTTCATCACAAGTAAAAATATGTATGTATACAAATTTTTCTCTTACAGAATATGAAATACCACAGAGGTCAGTGATAAGGAAGTGATCCAGTGGCAGCCCTTTTACACCTCCATCCCTAAAAAACAACAGGATCTGGTCTGTTCCACATCCCAGGAAGTCATCCACGTGGACGGAGCTGACACCTGACCAGCAGGAGGCTATCTGGAGAAGAGAGTTTGGCAAAGAAGGCTTATGAAAATGTCAATAACTGACATTTAGGGGTACTATAGCTTTACAAACTGTTCCATAGATACCTGAAATGTTTCCTTCCATACGGCACAAACATGCCCCTGGTGAAAGGATATGACAAACAGGAAGCCATTCCTTCCAGTGTTGGCCAACTGAATGTCTTCAGGCAACTGGAAGGGGAGCGGGCACGTGTCTTTTACATTTCCATTCTGGAAATAGACGAGTTGCTGATGCGAGGTCGCTGCGACCGCAGCGACTTTCAGCGCACCGTCCTCTTTGTCAGCTGAGAGCACCAACATGCACCGTGTGATGCCAACGTAGGGGAGAGGTAAAACCACAGAGCCGTCGAAGGCTTGTCCACTCTCAACCATGTAGCCCAGTACTCGGCTTGTGGTCTGATCCTCGCATTCATTGTGCAGGCCAAGAACAAACACCTGTCCTCTGTGGAGGGGCAGCTCTCCAAAGACACAGTGGGACAACGGGAGGGGGATCTGCCTCTGCCTCACCTCTCCTGCCTGCAGAGATGTGTAGAAGACATGGCCAGCATGACTCCACAGCACCGTGGGGCCGCGGAGGACGGAGCCCTTCATTTCATACGGCAGTGTGAACTCAAAGCAGGGCTCCAGTCGGTTGGAGCGGCTCAGTGTGAGCAGACTGTACCGGAAGCTGGCTCCCTTCTCACTCCTCCGCGTCACTAGGACGCACGGCGTGGTGACTCTCCTCTGAACGTCCACGGCACATTTACATCTGATGTCCACGTGAGCGGATGTTTTCATGCCGCCGATGGCAACTGCCCGGGGCGCCGCCTTCAGGAACCTGCAGCTCGCCCGTTCAAACGAGGCATGGCCGTGGCTAATTGACTCACCTCTGTCGCCGTCTTTGGCGCATGACGCCGGTGTGTGGTTAAATACGATTATCTTTCCACTCAGGGAGAGAAGGTGGGGATTTCGATACAGCTCTTCCGAGTGCGATCCCTCCATCATGCGACGGAGAAACACATGTTGGTTAAAAAGTCTGCTCCCTGCGCACTGACAGCCTCAGTTGACGTTATTGCTGCGTTGGGTGCCGTCACTTTCATGGCAAAACTGTCATCAGTGTGTACAAACGGACACCGGGTCGCTAGATTTGCCTGCGAATGAAAAGTGTGGCTGTACTCAACGTGCCATGCCGGCTGCTTGTTTACCTCCAGCCGCGCGCCGACTGAAAAGCAGCACTTCCTGTCAGGTGCATTGTGGGTAACCAGTGATAAACAAAAAGTGAGTTGACGACATTAAGCCAACAAAGTTCAGCTCGTCGGGTCTTGTATCATAACGAATCACGCGCACGATTGATTAGATACGCCGTTTATATCTCACCTTATCTTAAAAGCCGAACCCAGACGATCCCCTTTTCCTGTTTCAGTCAAAAACAAACGTCACGACGGAGAGGCGTGGCCACGGCCGGAGCCAAAATGGCAACCGCGGGGCGTCAGTTTCACATTTCGCACTGATTCATCGGTAGGCTCACTAGTAGCTGCCTCTACGAGGAACTGCCAGCGAGCGACAGTTGAACATGGCTGAACTTGGCCAACACGAAGGAGCGCAGGTACCGTTCAACGCCGACCGAGCGGACTTCTCGTCAGTATTCCGCGAACTATTCCGCCCAAAGCCAAGGGACCGTGTCTAACCCCGAGCGGACCATGTTTCTCCCTTTTTCTGTTTTTGACAGGACCTCGAAAAGAAGATCGAGGAGACGAGACAGAGATTCAACAGCGAGTTCGTCCAAGGTTACACGAGTTGTTGTGCATTAACGGAAAGCATCGTGCTCGCTGGCCACCTGCTCGGTCATTGTCATGTACCGTCGTTTAGGATTTCATCGGTGAACTGTCCACTGTCCGCTCCTTAACGCCGTGTTGACCTACATGCTCGCAGCCCAGATAAGCTCCGGCAGCAGAGAACTAGCTAACATTAGCTGTGTATTGTCACATACTGTACTTTGGACTCATGACAGCCTGTGGGTGAGGCTACACGTTGTGGGCTCCCTGTGGGTTTTCACTGCACAAAGCAAGCAATAATGTCTCTTAACTGCATTCTCTGAGCAAGTGCATTTGAAAGTGACACTTTTGAATTTGAACGTCACGTGATGCAGCCTTTTGTGGTCATCATATCTCTCTCTCTCTCTCTCTCTCTCTCTCTCTCTCTCTCTCTCTCTCTTCCGTTTACAGATTCAACAGATAAATATGACTCCAGAGACGTGGAGAGGCTCCAGACGGACGATGCCCTGGTGGAGGGTTACCTGACGTGGAGAATTTATGTGGTGGAAGATGCCTTGAAAATGATCGACGAGAGTCTTCAGTGGAGGAAAGAATACGGTGTGAACGGTAAGAAGTCCGGCTGAGTAGATTGAAATATGACATGCACCAATCTCACATCACCTTCAGGTAAGGCTGGGCGTCCTTTTAGATCGTGGTGTCAATCATATCTGTGTTTAAAAACTTTCCTGCTTTGCAAAAGCCTTTTTAACTGGACAAGAGAAGTTCAATCCAAGTACAATCAGCTGTCCAAGCACTTCTCTTGAATGAGCAACAACAAAACAAGATTGAGAATCTGTTAACATCTCAAAATGCCGGCTTTCAGTCCTGACGCCACAGTTGCAATTCAGTCTGTAGGTTAAAGGTCAATATCCAGCCCTTCCTAGAAATGTTGACATTGCCATATTTAGATGCTTGCAAGCTTGCGACACACACAAACACACACACACATCGCTTGTTGTCTTTTTGCCGCTCTGGGATGAACTCGGACAGAGTGTCATTGTGTGTTCTGCACCCATATCTCCCTGCATGGGCTACTACCTCTGAGAACAATCCCCACTGTTTCTGTTTACAAGGACATTTGTGTGAGTTGTTGGTGTTACTTTGTCTTTAATGCAGCAAATTGAATCTGTCCAGCAGTTATTTTTTTAGAAAATTTGATTTATTCAAGTCAGTAGAAGCCATTAGATCAAAAGTTTGAGAACCAGTGGTCTAGAATATGTGTAAAAACGTAATGCGTACAGTGCCTTTTTTATCTACAGCCGTGTGCATATGAAAACAAAGTAACACCAGTTTACAGTGTAATGTATGTGTACCTGCGTGTTTCAGAGATCACTGAGGGCACCATTCCCAGGTGGATGTTTGAGACCGGCGCTGTTTACCTTCACGGCTATGACAAAGAGGGCAACAAGATCTGTATGTACATGGTTTATCACAGACCTATTTAATAATAATAATAATAATAATAAATTTCAATTATAGAGCACTTTTCATTGCTAAAATACTTACTTAAATATATATACTACTGAATATAATACTTAAACTGTATTGATATGAACTTGGTACATAATTGATGTGATATCAAATATATACAGTATGTTATACACTTAACCCCCCCCCTGTTTTTAGTCTGGTTCAAAGTAAAGCTACACGTCAAGGATGCAAAAACAATTCTGGACAAGAAGAAGTATGTTGCCTTCTGGCTGGAGCGGTATGCAAAGAAAGAGCCAGGGATGCCACTTACTGTTGTGTTCGACATGGCCGAGTCCGGCCTCAGCAATATAGTAAGTCCATGATGATGGTGTTTCAGGAAATCTGTTTTCTAATTATGTCAGTAATATTATTTGTTTCTTTTTAAACTGACTTGTTATTCTCTGAAACAAGTTTTTACTTAACTTATTTTCTCATATTTAATATCCAGGTCTTCAAAAGACCAATTTCTTTTGCAGTGATTGAAATGCTGTTGTATGACTTCTTGCCGTTTGAGCTGTGGCCGTGCAGGGACTGATGCTCTCAAATGGTATTTCACTTGAGAGATTAAAGAAACCTTTAAATCCTGTTGGTCAGTTCAAGCAGATTCCCTAATCCGTAGTCTCACCGTGTCACAGCCGTTAGCTCCATGACAGAGCGTTCTGTCAGCGGGTTAGTTTCTCAGGGTATAGGCTCTCTCCAAGAGAAATTACTCGGTTGAATAAATATAAACCAAGGAAGGAGGGATGAATAGCAATGCAACCCAAATATGAAATGGGTAGATTAGAAGATCAGTTTGGAAAGCATTCTTATTGGGGGTTGTTGAACCACAGTACGAGCTATAGAGCCAGAGTACCTACCCAGTATGATCTCATTAAGGCCCGGGAGTGAGCCTCCTGCATAGCAATGAGGCTTCTGGTCAATTATTGACCCAGTCAGTGTACAAGGGCTGCATCTATTTGCTGTTTGTCTGATGATTGTAATTAATATAAAACAGTAAGATAAACATTTATCATATTCACCTATTAAAACATTTAAAGGATGGCAGAACCTTTCACCTGGAGTTTCAAAAAATGTTGTTTCTAAAAAGATGTATATGAATTTTATATCTCTGCCATGATTAGGCTTTTTGACATTATCTGGCATGTGGATTTACTTATCTGTTTTGAATCCGAAGCCCCTCGCCATCATTTAAGTGGAGTCTGAGCCGTTTACAGTGAACTGTCAAATGTTTGTTTTTTTAGGAAGATTGTCTCTTTTAAAATGATTTAAGTTGCTAGATATAGTTTGTGAAATCAAATGGTGACTTAACAGCATTAAACACCAGGTCTAATATGATTATTGGCTATTTTGCATATAGTTCATTTAAAAATTGAAAAATGTGACAGTTTAAAAAATGTCCGCCTCTAATGGATTTTCATTTCATGTTAAGTGAGTGTGTCGCTCCATATCTAGAGGCATTTAAGAGTAAACAAACATTTTCACTTGAAAATTCACAAGGCATCTTTTACAGCTGTAGTCCTCTGTGTTATTCTGCTTTTTAAATCACTGTCTTTTATTCTGACTTTGTTTTTCAGGACATGGAGTTTGTGAAGTACATTATTAATTGCTTCAAAGTATTTTATCCAAAATTGTTATGTAAGTGACAGATGTTGTTTATAAAGAAGCACAATCAATATTTTATCCAAATGGAAATATGTATTATTCACTCAATTATATTGATTTTCATTAAGTTACATTACTTACTTACTTTCACAGCCAAAATGATCATCGTGGATATGCCTTGGATCATGAATGGTGAGACTGACTCTTCTCTGTCAACATTCCATACATAAACTTGTATATTTTTATGTCCATCAGTAACTTATAGTAAATACTAATATTTCAGCGGCGTGGAAGATTGTAAAGTCTTGGTTGGGTCCCGAGGCCATCAGCAAACTGAAATTTGCGTCCAAATCCGAGGTCCAGACATTCATAGGCCCTGAGTATCTGCCCCCTCACATGGGTGGGACGGTATGTCTTTGTCTGTCTGTATGTTTGATATTCAAAATGACCAAAATAGCCTTATATCATGTTTTAATTAGACGGTCTATCAGACGGTCACAAAAGATGCAGTTGATTACTAGAACTAGTCTCAAATTCAGTAATATTTCTTATCTTTTAGTGGGATAATATTGTTGTGATGGTGTGAGGCACAATTATGTCCCATAAAATTAAATTAATTTTTTTAAATCAAATATTGAATATAACCATTTAAATAAAAATACTTTACCATGTGTTGTATTTCTGCCACTCTGTAATATTTTTTTTTTATTGACAGCATTTGTAATGATAAATCATATGATAGTCCCGTCAACAAGAAAATGTAAATCTTCAATGTGATTATTGGATGCATGAGTTCCTCTTTTGCATGAGCAATATTACATTTATTTACATGGAAGTCAATGGGACTTTCTGTACTCATTAAGGACATGCAGCGTGCCTACCTCCATCTGAATTAACAATAAACATGCTTTTTAAACCATGCTTATAGTGATTATAGGTTATCTGGCTACTTTCCAGGACCCCTTCAAGTACAGCTACCCACCTCTTCCTGACGATGACTTCAAAACACCCATCTGTGAGAATGGGCCCATTGTCAGTGAGGACGAGACGGAGAGCAAAGAGGGGGAAATGGAGAGCAGAGACGCCCTGGAGTCCAGCTTCAACTCTGAGGTGGCAGTGAAGCCCAAAAAGGTACATTTTCTTTTCTTTTCTTTTCTTCAACCTTAGATCAAGTCCTATTATTATCAGTCCTTTCAGAAATTAGCTGCACTTATGTACACTATTTAATCTTGCTACAGTGAAAGGCAGGACTACTCCTTGTGTGCTGTGTAAGTCTCCACTTTGGCAGGACATCATGTAAATATGGGGGGGGGGGTTTGACGTGTGTGAATATGAATGAGTAAGTGTTAAATATTTGAATAAAATAGAAGTAAACAAATATATTTAAATATTGCTGATGTTAAAACTAGACAGTAGGTTTGTGCTGTAACATGATTCATTCTGATTCGGGCATCTCGGGCTGGGATGTCCATCTCTCGCTCCCTGAGTCAAATTAGTTGCTATGGTTCCTCCTGTTCCCTCCTTTCCTCATTTCTTTAAGTTGAGCCAGAGATTACAGCGTGTAATCAGGCCGCTCTGTGGAGACAACTGTGAATTAAGAGGCGAGTAATGCCCTGATTTGTTAGACGTTAAGCTCTCGCTCATTGTCTCTGTGAAGGTGACTTCCTAATGTCTTTGGTTGCAATTAAATCCTGCCAACAAAGCCCGAGCATCGCAGCCAGCACACTGCTGCTCTCATCTTCTCGGCTCCTCACGTGATCCACAGCGGTTGTCAAGTCTGTTTTCTTGAGCTGTTCCCTGCCGTAGCTGGATTCCCCTTTCCAGACGGCGACACACACGCTGAGACACCCACAGGCTTCAGCTTGTATACGTCTGCAGCTGCTGTCACCTCCCTCTCGCTCTGATGTCACAGAATTTCACTTTCTTCCAGCAGCACTCCAGGTTAATGTCGCCGATTCGACTCACTCCCCGCAGGACAATCTAGACCTCACTTCATAATCTATTTAGCTTCTTATGGTTCAGTATGCAAAGAAAGCCTGCATGGAAATAGATGGTGGGCATTTAGGGGGTCATGGATAAGCATTATGCAATAGTGATCGTTTTCAACCATCACTATTTATTATTTTAGGTTAGTTTTTTGTGGGAGCTGAAATTTACAGATATTTTGTTGTTTTCCCGTCACAGTTCAATAGCAGCAATTGGGACTTAACCCACATTTGATGTGAGGACAAGGGCATAACTGTGCTGAAGTATTTTTTTTTTTTCTGCCTATTTAGGCGTATAGGACGCTCATTCTATCTACTGGAGAGACTTAGCAGTGCTGCGTCACCCCACGCTGCTCCCGTGAGCCTCCTAAGCCCCCACAAACAAACTGCTCCCATTGTTAACAAACACCACATTGGTCATGCACAACAGATTTGAATTCACAAAGCAAAGATATGCGAACCGGTCAATTGTTTGCCTCGACAATACTGTAGACGCACGGCATTGAGTTTTTCTAATGCTCTAACTGTGAAATATAGATATACAGGCGGAATCACCTCGCTCTCTTTTCCAGCGTACGTTTCATCAGAGTGGGGGTGTACTTGCCCCAAATATCCCCCGAGAAAAGTTCTGTTGGATGTGATTTCATTAATCCATTTGCTCAAGAAAATGAAATGCTGAGGAGTATTCAAGGTGAGAAAATAGTAGTTCAGGAGTTTTCCTATAAATTCCAGCTTTGAATGGTGTTAAGCAATTAAAATTAATGTTCGTGTGACTTCTGCCACTGGCTGAATGTTACATACCCACCCTTTGGCCAGAAGCTCATTCATTCCTGTTATCCACACGCTAAGACCACCTGTATAGTAAGTTCCGTACAAAGTCATAGTTTTTTATGGCAGTTATTATGCTGTTGGTTAATCATACGTATCTAAAACATAACACACACAAAAAAGAAGAGCAAAGGAGAGCGGCGATGAGAGGTTAATATAAGAGCTAAAGAGCTTTGGTGTCAACTTTTTCTTGACAAGTTCGTCAGGCTTTGGCCACTTTAAGCCCTGCTTCTCATCCCATCCATTTTGTCTGCATGACGAGAGACCCTCCGCCTCCGCCTCTTCCTCCACTGCCACCACCACCCATCGCGACCTGAATTCTTCTGGGTTCCAGGCAGCATGGTGCTGAAAAATGTGACGGGCGTCAAGAAAGCTAATTGAACTCTCTCTCTGTTTTGTAAACAAGGGCTGGATGTGGTAAGGCAGTGTAGGATCAGACCCACACAAGGAGCTCTGTGTCCGGACCATTTCTGCAGGCTGGACAGGCAGGTGCACTCACGTGTTTTCAAATTTTTTGTGAGTGCACCTCCCTCGCCGTCGACTGATGTCACCACCACCACACTTGACATGTTCAACCCTTGACCTGACCTGGACTACACATATTTTTGATTTGACTGTCTACATTGAACTGTTTTGAAAAAACGGAAAGATTCAGACTTGTTATGAAGGGATGTACGCTAAATGAAGAGTAGCGTACCTGTTGCACAGTATTATGTAAACACTGAACCAAGTGAGACACTCCATTCAGTTTTATTAGCTCTGAAATAGTGGGTTGCACAGTCACTACTGCCCATTAACGATTTCATATTATTTGTGTCTTTTTACCTCAGATTAGGAAACTGCTGAGATAATTACTGTTATATTACAGTAGACTTATGTTCGTAACCCACAGCACTAAATCATTTGTGCCTTTGAGGCGACTTTTTAGACAAAAGCGCTCTGTGCCTTGTCCACTAACACTTCTCCTAACCAGGCCTGTGAGTCTGGAGAGTGCTAACCATGTAGCAAATCTTGTCTTGTGCCTTTTTTATCATGTACTGTAATCAGTAGACACTCCTCATTATGAGCATTTCACTAATCTTTTAGTTTAGGACGATGGAAAATCTTCAATGATTTAAAAAAAAAAAATGATTTTGTCTTTGCATTTCATATCTTGCACAATATGTAGAACTCATGGTATAGTTCTCTAACTTATTTAACTTTGATCATGGTCTATTCTATTTCTTTGTACGTGTTTATTATCATGAAAGTGTTTTTAAATTAATTTGTTTCTCAGAATTAGTTAATTTTGTGCTTTGTTAATCGACAATGAAATCTTGTAAATGCGTTTGGCAAAAAAAATGCAGATTATAGTCTTAACAAAACTGCTCTTATAATTCTGATATCTGTTTGAAACTGCCAACTATTTCAAAGTTCATCTCAATTTTTAGCTTGTTTTACTTTTTTTTCTACTCAGCGTTACCTAATTGTATTAAGCTTGCTCTTTTAAAATGAAGAATAAATATAGACATTTCATCAGCAGCCGATTATCTCCTGACGTCTTTATTGTGGCATTTGCATGACAGGTGGCCATTAAACTAAGATGACATGTTGTGTTGCTTATCGCAGCAAATGACACACTTCCCCTCTGAGTCATGAACGTTGCCATCACATGCAGAGGCCGCTCACCTTTGCCCCTGCCCTCCCCACCATTCCACCCAGTGGTGCCCTCACTCCCTCTCGTGTTGACACAATATGCAGTGCCAGCAGCACCACATGAAATCATCCATTTCCTCAAAGTTACCAACAACATACACAATGCCCAGCGCTTCCCAAATTCTGTCCCGTCAGCTGTTTTGTGGTCTTGTGGTCTGTCTGTAGATGATTTGGGTCACAGGTTATTGATGTTATGAAAGTGCGTGTGTTGTATCATGACTTTTGTCCTCTTAAACTTTCTTTCAAGGTTCTTTTTTTTTTTTTTTTTTTTTGTCAACAGTCATGAGTTTGTGGGTAATTTTGTTCTGCATTTTGAAACGGACAGGCTGGATGTTGTTCTGTGCTCCCACTGGAGACGACTAAGTACCAGAATCATCATGCTGCTTCCTTTAAAAAAAAATTAAAAATGCATTTCATAAGAAAGATTCTATTTTGATTAAATAACACTAAACCATTACTTCACATGAACCATTTATGAATCATCATAGATGACGGTCAGGGGGCTTCATTAACTGATAGCTTTCTCTGCACGAAGGGCAAGGGTCAAGCTTTTTCGTTTTCATAGAAGGATCCAGATAAGGGTCACACGACTGCATTATCTTGAGGTCTGAGTCCCTTTTCTAATTAAGTGGTCTTTGTTGTTTTTCTAGGTGAATTTCCTGGAAGACAGTGTGAAGGCCGAGGACAATGATAGAGGAGACACAAGTGCCCGGACCAGAGGAGCCAGGAAGCCGCTGACCACCTTCAAAGGCCCTTTGCTAGACGTCAGGTAGGTCATCCTGCTCCCTTCTCTATTTTGTCCTTATGCACACATACACACGTCTATGTTTACTTACGCCTTGTCATGGCCACACTGCAGTCGAAAAGGAAAGTTTGTCTGCACATTTAAATCCACTAGCCGCTAAAAACTAAATGAATGCACGATTTGAACACGACATATGGACACAGTACATTGTTTGGGGATGGTGTTATTGCTAATACAGCTTGATTTTTTGGCCACATTAAAAATACATCAAAATGTTGCATCTGTAATTTCTAGGGGGAACATTGTTTGCCATATTAGCCACACAAGTTTATTTTATTTTTTCATTTTAATTAATCCAGGAAGGTCCCATAAGATACAATATTTCTTCTGCAAGGGAGTCTCAGGCAGCAATGAAAGAAAAATGTTTTATATTTATTAAAAACAGGTTACACATAAAACCATATCAAAACACAGAAAACAGACTAAAGCACAGACACAGAAACATACGGGAGCCAATTGCAAAAAATGGGTTATGGAAAATAGAAAGCACATATTAAAAGCAATGACGTTGTTCTGTGAAAAAAACTGATTTTAAAAGACTTTTTAACAATGCCAGGAGAGGGTAACGATTCCACATTTACAATTTCCACGCAGCTCATTCCGAGCATGTGGAGCATGAAGAGCCTGCAAACTAGTTTGTGAACATGGGGGAATTAAAAGTTTAATGATAAGCGGCCAAATTATATTTTGTGTGCATTGCATTTCCATTGCAAGTTAAGTCTTAAATTTAATTTCAAGTGGTATCAAAGGGTCCTAAGTTAACTAGTTAATAGCTGGCAGACAGGCACCCTGTATTTAGCTCATAGCACTGTTATTCAGCCTCGTAGACCTGCTGGCATGGTTTCGGACTCTTACTCTTCTTCGTGGTGGTTGAGCAGACGATATCACACACATAACCTAAACTGTCTTGGTCTTGTTTTCCTGCACCTGTATCCCCGAGCGCAGAATTCATCTCCTTCTCTATGCAGTTAGAATTAATTTGTGTTTGGGAACAGTCGTGAGCGTCTGAAGTCAGAGAGGGCGACTGGCCATCAAAGGATTGTTGGTTTGATTCCCACAACTGATTGACATTCATCTACTTGACCATCCTCTATCCCCAACATTTCTGCTAATCCCCTTTGAGAAAGACACCACGAAGCTTGTTTAGGAGATGCATCTTATTTTACACTGTTCCCAATCTGAATAACTGCACCTGAGCGTATGTTTATTTAGGAGCCATTCGCAACAACACAAATTTTAATGGGCTTGTACATATCGACTGAAATGCTCCCTTCGTGTATTGGCTCAAAGCCTTGAGTCCTTATTGACGTGTGCACCTTTTATAGCTCAATTGATCCGGTCTCACATGTGCAGGAATTAAGGATGCTACCAATCAATTGTTCATTAAGCAGAAATGAGCCGTTGGTGTTAATTTTTAATGGTGCCAGAGTAATCAAGGGAAGCGACTGGCCAATGATCAACTTCACAAGATGACGTGTATCGCAATTAAGGAGTACAGCGATCACAGAATGATGTGGTGGGATCTATGGTAAATGCTTGGTGGTGCATTCAAACACTGAGATGTTCCTCCTCATTTTCATGTATAATGTCCGTCGGGTTTCTACGGAGCTTTGATGTGAGGATTGTAACAGCTCTGGGCTGTGAGTTAAAGTGATAAACAGATTTAAATGAGCCTTAGACGCAATTATATTTCTGAGCTGTTAGCCTTAATTCGAGGCTGGGGGTTTTAAAAGGGAGTAGGGGGGCTTTGATCTTGTGTTTGCCAAAGGTTTCCAAAGCCAGAAGACTCACTCACTCTGCGCTCAAGCAAAACGCCAGACTCCACAGCTGCTTTAGCAGAGGAAAGGACACACGAGGACATGAAATAGAAAAATTGTTTGTTAAGTCCACAAAGCTGAGCCCGGCTGCATCAATGACGACCTTTTTTTTCCACATACAAGGCAGATATTATAATCGGTTTGCCAGTTTATTCTTGGCAGAGTTCATATCCCCAATGCAATAACTGTGTTCACTAAGGCTGAATTCATCAAATTCACACATTATTTATAGCCTCATTTGACTGTTATGAATTGGTTGGAGAACATCACTTTCACAGAAACAATAGCAACAAAAAAATCAGAAAGCAAACCTGAGAAATTGATGTTTTACATTTTTGGGATTTCTTGACTGTGACTCCCCTTTTTTCTTGCATTCATTCATCAGAATGTCATTAGATAGATCTCCACCTGCAAAGATGAAAAGAAAACGCAGGCGTTCAAATAGCTTCATTTCAGCACAGAAAAGCCCCAGAATGTGAACCACCCACATTAAGTCTCCTTCTTATCTACCTCACACGGACAACGTGTCCTGGCCTGCACCTCTTAGCTTGAAGAACGAGCCGATAGACAAACATTCAACGGGGAGAAGTGCACTGTGCTAATGCCGCTGCTAGGTAAATATCTAGCTGCTCTTTAAAATGCCATGAAAACATATCTGCAAAATCTCACTTCGAGAGGATTGCGGTGCTCTTCAACACGCCGTCTTCCCAAAGCATGTGAACTACAGCAATACAGTCTGTTTGTCTTCTCCCATCTCCCAGGCCGGCGCTCAGCCTGTCAGCTGCTGTCAATCAAACACAGACACCAACATGCTGACTGAAAATGAATATTTAAAAAAATATATATTTCCATTATTCCTTCCTTCCTTTATAATGAAAACCATTTATAGTTGCTCTTATAGTCTAAAAGGAGATGGTTTTTTTTTAAGTAACCTTTCTTCTTAATGAAATGATGCAGTCATGTAATCCTGCGATTGGAAGCGTTTTATTGATATTTAGACCACATCTATATTCATGTAATCATGGTTCAAACTTATGTTTATAATATGTTTGGCTCCAAAAATACTGCTACTTTGTCCTCCTCTAGTAAAGACTTGCTGAAGCAGTGCAGGTGATGTGTGCGCATGAAATGCAACAAGTCTCAGGATAATAGTCATAGCACACAGACGGCGAAGCATATGAATCGCAGTGGCCCAATCTGTACCGATAAATTGTGTAAAGCAGAAACAAAAAGCAAGCTGCGAAGCGGGTGGGAACTCATGTCTGCATCTAGCAGTTGTGTCTGTCCTGGAGTGCGTCAATAAACATTTTATTGCTGTAATTTATTCAAGACCAGAACCTCTGATTTCTCCCCAGCTCCTGTTTCACTGTGTGTGGTGTGTGTGTGTGTGTGTGTGTGTGTGTGTGTGTGTGTGTGTGTGTGTGTGTGTGTGTGTGTGTGTGTGTGTGTGTGTGTGTGTGTGTGTGTGTGTGTGTGTGTGTGTGTGTGTGTGTGTGTGTGTGTGTGTGTGTGTGTGTGTGTGTGTGTGTGTGTGTGTGTGTGTGTTTCCCCTCTCTACACAGCCCTGCAGAGGAGCTCAGCTTTGGTTCTGGAGAGACGGAGAAGAAATGTCTCATTATCCTGAGCAATGTGACCAAAAATCAAGTGGCCTTCAAGGTGAGCCTGAACCTGGCAGTGTGCTAACTTTAGTGCTTTATGAAGTTTGTGAACATGGCATGGAACATTGACAGGATGACTGCTGCACACTGCTATAAATAATGACGGTTATAATGAAGATGCCATGGTTCGATCAATTGATCTGCTAATTCATTGACGAGCACTTAGTAGAGAAAAATCATTTGTTATACATATCTGCAAAATGTCCCAGCTTCTGAAATGTGAGGGTTTGTTGGTTTGTCATTTTATATTGAATTTTGTCTTGGTTTTAAAACAAGCATTGAGTCTTGGCACATTGTGACGTGCCATGTCATGGACTTACAATTGCAGTTATTAATCAAAAAGAGTCATTAAAGGTGAATCTGGTGTCTCCACAGGTGCGGACCACAGCACCTGAGAAGTACCGAGTGAAGCCCAGCAGCAGCTGCTGTGAACCAGGAGCTTCGGTCGACATCGTGGTGTCCTTACATGGAGGTACTGCACTTACGCTTCGCACTCCACTCCACTCACAGCAGATGATTCCAAATGCAGAAGCTTAGAATAATCAAGTGGTCCAGTCTTGTTTCTCCCCTCTTTTTTCTGAGCCTGTCACATACATATTTCAAGATTGATAAAGGAATCGTCTTCCCAAAACAAACCGTCATAAAACTCACGGTGCTGTTGCAAGCGTAAACATTTTGTTGCCTCCGTGCACCGAAATGTCAGCTGCGGGTTATGTTGTGCTACACGTTGCTCAGAAGAATCAGCACGACCTACTTAAGGGCTTCTTTTTTTTTTAAACTTTGATGCTGTGGTGTTTCCTTTCAACACTGTTATGTCTAGCACTGACATTTAATAAAGCATCCCCTCTGTTTTTGAGGCAAATCAGTCGGCTAACCTTGGTTTGTTGTCGGTTTAACAGCAATTTAAATTCTTTTCTCGCATTTAGTGGTGGGAAAAAATTAACCCTTTTCTCTTTTTATATAATGGAATTCAGTTATGTTTTCTTACAATTATGTGGATATCAAGCATTTAAGAGCCACAAGCAGAACATTTTTCTCCCTAATTGTGTTTTTGCTGTGCAGGATCTCAGGCCTCGCCGCAGGACAGATTTTTGGTCATGGCGGCTGAGATGGACAATGCTGGATCACAAGAACTTGCGCAGTTCTGGAAAGAAGTACCGAAAGCCAAGATCATGGAACACAGGTACACACACACACACACACACACACACACACACACACACACAGGTACACACACACACACACACACACACACACCCACACAGACCATGCTCTTCATTGAACCATGTCAGTGAATATGTGAAGGCTATGCACACTCTCGGTGCTGGGCCTCTTTGCACACACTTTTCATCACAGTCGTGACTCATCAGACTGTATCTTTCCCACAGATTGCGCTGCCACGTTCTGGAGTGCGTTAAACCGACAGCGAGCCCCCTCAGGGACAGTCCTGTGGACACGGGGAGCAGCGGGCATCATGATTTAGACACAGCGGTGAGTCCTGCTGGACGAGAAGCCTCATACCTCTACGTTACTTATTACAACTATCAATTGTTGATTGATGCGCCACAATAGATTTTTATAGACTCCCATCATCAACAGTCTCTTACGGGATTAAGCTTTTTGAAGGTTGAAATGCAGCAATAAAAATGCAATTAACATTTTTTTGTCTTTCCATTGCAACCCCCCCCCCCCCCCCCCCAAAACATACAACCACGAGCGCGTGATGATTAATTAATTTACACATTAGTAAGTAAATAAAAGCCCACGCTAGATACAAATATCCGCTTTACAACCTGAGAATTTGGGGCATGACAAGTACTGGAAATAAAACACTAATTATCATTGAGTAAGATGTTTAATCTGCCAAGTAACTGTAATATATATTATTAATCATATATACCAATATTTAACATATTCTTTTGCTGCAATTTGTGTTATTCATGGTGGTTTGGCAGCATTTGCCACACATTTCTCTGCATAAACAACCCACATTCACTCCCAGGTCAGATTTGATAAATAACACCACAGAATAAAGTGTCCAAATGTGTTTTGTTGTGTTCAGTGGGACATTTTTCAAGGTTTGTGATGAAAACCTTGTTTTTGTCAGAAAGAAATAAAGTTATGTTTCAAACATCTAAACTTGAAAATGGATGAAATAGATAATAACACAATAGAGGCGTTGCAACATTTTGGGAAATGTGCTCAGAGAGACATGCTGATATGTTCAGTTGTGCTAGTAATCTTATTCTTTTTTATTTGGATACAGCCAGGTTAGCAGTTTCCCCCTGTTCCCAGTTGTTATGCTAAGCTAAACTAATTGCCTCTTTCCTTCAGGGTTATTCTTAATGCACATATGATGTGTTAAGTTTCTTACTTCTCCATATCCTGAACTATTCCTTTATTTTCCTGTACATCTGTATTAACGTGACTTGTTTTACTGACTCCCACTAGGAGACTGTCACACCAGGTGAGTGATCCGTCTTTTTCTTTTATCCCACCAGCTCATGCGCATGATGAACTGCAACTCTCGGCTGGAGCAGAAGCTGAACACATGTCTGTGGGTGCAGAAGGTCCTCATGGTGTTGGTGCTGGTGCTCGTGATGCTGAACCTACAGTGTCTCTACCTGCTGGCTACAGCCCAGCGGCCATCTTGACGCGCCGTCCGCTCCCTCCACCTGAAATTCGTCCACCACAGACACACACAGACGGTTCCAGTCTGGCCACGGTCAACCACCCGAGGGACGGTCGCCGTGCGCTCCCCCCACGGGTCGCTGTCTTAGAGAGGAGGAGCGCTGACTTTAGGGACATGTGAGTCGTTATGAAGTTATTATATGAAGAGGTTATACTCGTCTCTCTCGCAGACACTTGAGAATAACTATAACAGAGACATTTTTAACAATGTGACATCAAATCATTTATGCATTTTTTTTTAAAGACTGCTCATGGAAAAATAAATGTGTATTTATTGCAAAAGTCTCAATATTTAGGAAAGATGAGTTATTTTTGTGATCATTATGTACAATTTTTTACATTATATAAATCTACAGAATATAAAATAAACTCTCGTTTTTTCCAACTTATCTTATTTCATTAAACATCATTATAGTTTTCCCCTTGTACAGTGAAGTCAGGCAGTGATAAAAAGATAAAAGAGTAAACCTGCGATTGCAAGAAAGAGCATCTACAGTCACACTCGCCTTTATCTCGAGATTTAAATGTTTCAGCCACTCAGTTGTCGTGCTTTTGCAAAAGTGTTCGCCCTCTTTAATAAACCCTCATTAGTGCGGCGGTGTCTAATTGAAAACATTGCAGTGGATGACCCAACTAAACCTCTGCGCACTCCTACGAGAAGCCACAGGAGATCTCTGCCCGCACTATCTCCTCCGTTTGTTTTAATTACCCCGACACTCGCAAACTAAAAATACCAAAGCAATTACTGGGCGAGTACGAGGACGTGGCACGACCCACTTGTAGCTTAGTGGGAAAGTGCTGGTATCTATAACAAGATCCAGCTCGGAGCAATCAGGAACGCGGGCAGCCGCACGAGGAATGTTTGCAATTTAGTTATTAGATGTGTTCACGTCAGGGTTTGTCAGGCAAGTAACATTTGCAGCTTGTTTTCAGCAGGAGGTGACCGCCTCTGCATTCAAGGGATGATTAGAAAGATTCACAAAATAATGAGCTCAAGTAATCCTACATTGATCTATATTATAAACACTGGTCTGTTTTTGGGTGCCACAAACTGTTGAGTTTCCCCAGAGGATTGCACTGTGCTGCTTGTTCTCTAACTTTCTGGTTTAGTGGAAACCCCTCCTACGGTTCCTTCTCCTCTCCATGTAAACCCGGCCGCTTGTGGAAGGAATTGGAATCATCTTAATGGAGCGCGAGCCCCGGATGTAAAACATGCATGTTCGCTTTTCACTTAAACCTTTAGTGAGAAATGCATTTTGCACTATTTGGGAAGTGAGTGCCTAATGCGTTTAAAAAAAAAAAAAGGATGTGGGTTAATGGAGTGCCTGCCTCAAGAGAATAAAAGTAAAAGCTTTGGTACCGCACATAGGTGGGTTGATTTATAAAGTGCGTCTGAGACGCCACACAGTACCTGGCTGAACCTGGGGAGAGCAACACAGTACCACCACCGTCGGTCGTGCCACGATGACTGAAGCGGAAAATGATTTGAGCGGTAGTGTGGCCGCCCGGATGTCTCGGCATCACTAATTACAGGCGGTTTAACTTCACCACCTCTGAAGTCAGGAGCTCCGCCATCGTATTGATGTCACATTACACACCAGTTCGATCGAAAACGTGGCTCGATGTGTGGCCGCCACTCATGCGACGTTTGAGGGGACAATGATTCAGTTCAAGTCGATGGAAAGTTAATGAGCATTTAACAGGAAGGGTGTCGGCGAGTTGAGCAACTGTTGCTCTTGCCACGACGAAGATGATGTTTAATGTTCACAGCGAATTACAGCATCAAACAAACACACACACACACACACACACACACACACACACACACACACACACACACACACACACACACACACACACACACACACACACACACACACACCATCATCATCTCTCTAAACGACCCATTGAAATCAATGCTTATGTTGAAGCGGTCATGACACTATTCAATTCCAGTAATAAAACGATCAGTTCTTGATATTCTCTCCACACCCCAGAAATGTCTGCTTTGTGTTCCTCGTATTTCCATCGACTGTGATCCTGGACTCTGCGCTCCCTCCCCGTGGAGTGTGTTGATGCAATTTATGGACAGAACCCACAGACCTAACACACAGGTCAGAGGTCAGTGAGTCCTTGAGGAGTTTATTTGATTAATGATGGTGACGGCTGACGGGCTAGCGGGGAGTTGTGGAAACATTACTAGTGATGCTTTCACTCACTTTCAATACGTGTATCTTGTGTGTGCGGACGACACCGCGGGGAGATTCAAGAACAAATCTGATCTGGGACAGATCTCTTTGAATCACCGACTG
Source organism: Scophthalmus maximus (assembly GCF_022379125.1). NCBI lineage: Eukaryota > Metazoa > Chordata > Actinopteri > Pleuronectiformes > Scophthalmidae > Scophthalmus > Scophthalmus maximus. The sequence continues at coordinate 8,975,804 of NC_061528.1, read as the reverse complement.
AGGCGGCGGGTAAACAAATAAATTAGCGTGAAATCAGCCAGCACATCGTGAATAATAGATTTGGCCAATGGGAGAGAAGAGATGACCTAAATCAAACATTGTTTTCATTGGTTTTTCCTTCATCTCATTTGATGGGAGTTAAAAAATTAGCAGCAGTGCCCCGACTCCTCCTCAGCTTCATTTCTCAGATGGGCCCAGGGATTTATTCACTATGTTGATGTAGGACTGAAACCACATGGTAACTGGAATGTAACATATCAGTTCATACAAGGAACTTTCACTGAACTTTTACTTTATTAAATATATATGATTTTATTCGGTCTACCCCCCTAATCCCAAGTGTTCAAAAATCTTATTTTGTTTGTTTGTTTTGCTTGATCCTTGTGCTCTGCTCGTTTTTAAAAATACACTCCAGACTCTAGGGAAATACTCTGTTGTTGGGAATAATTTTACTTTGCAGAATAATTTGCATAATATCACAACACATTCTGTGCACCGCCACAATCCCGCATTGTTTTTGAGCGAGTGGAAAAAGCACACCTGCACAAGCATGTTCCTCAACATCGCTGTATGTAGAAACGTTACTCTAAATGTCTCTTTTTGAACTTTTAATCTGAGGGCACAATATGCAGCGTGTGTCTTAAATAGTCTGTTGTACATGTGTTCAACAGGACTGTGGTTATTTTAGTCACAGGCGAATTTTGTAGTTGTTAATGCTTTGACACATTTGAAACCGAAAAAGGAAACTAAAAGAGAACAAAAGAAGGAAGTGAAAGGTTTTTTTTAGCCCCTGGTGGATTGTGGGCAGTGAATGCTGACGCATACGCTGTTTTTATCTGCACAAAGTTGACAGAAGAGTATGACCATGTTTGAGAACGATTGAGAAACACACATGCGTCCAGCTGCTTGTATGATAATCAATATGAAGCACAAAGGCCACACTGACACATTTCCCATCCAGTTTGAAGGAGGAACCCCAAATGTCTGATGGCTTTTTAATTTGAAATAATCAAATAAAGTGCGGCACATTTATTTGACCCAATCGTGTTAGTTACTGTGTGAAGAATAAAAAAAAATACAGTGGTGTAATAAATCACGTTATGGGAATCATGTTCACCGTCAGAGGGTTGTTTGAAATGCCGGAGGTAACTTGATCTTGTGATGTCTGTTCATCTGCTGTTTGACTTCACGAGGATCAAAGACGGATAAACAAAATCAATTTCCAAGAATTTCGGTGACAACAACTTGTAGCAGAGAGATTTTGTATGGAGGCAGGTCTCATCTACTGATGAGAGCAGCATCCAAAACAAAAGAGAAGCTCATCTCCGCATCCAAACCTCCGGCCTTTTTTTATTGTCCCTCGTAACTCAAAACAATATTAGCTGAATATGGAATTGTGTAATAACACAAATTATTTTTTTCATTCATTGTTTATTTTTCGCAACACTTATTGAACCCTTATGAGCCCATATCCTCATTTTAAATATGCATGTAGGTTTTTAATGAATATTCAATGATCACATCTTGCTCTAAAACTTCCAAGTCTCCATATAAAAGTCCAGATTGATGTCGAGAGTCGGTGCAGAGGTCCTGTCGCCGGGGAGAACTAAAGCCGACGACCACTCACTGTAAGCTTGTGCGAGTCCGCCCCCTATGGACCAAGAAGTGTAATGTCTTCAGTATTTCAGTCTGATTGGTAGAGTAAATACTGTTTCAGTTCTGTGGGGAGGTGAAGGTCACGAATCCCACCCAGCCTCTGCTTGCCCACATCTCTCCTGATGTTCAGCCTGCACAGCTGCATGAGAGGAGGCACTCCTGGGGGAGGGGGGCGGGCGGCACCACGCGTCAGGGGGGAGAAGCAGGAGCCATGACAGAGAGACGTGTCGATTATTATAAGCCACTGCTCACGGCACCAGAACCAACGTAAAGAACCGTGAGAATCTTCAGTCGGGCTACTCGCTCATCACTTTGCTTTGCATTGAAATACCTCCTGCTTGTCTCAGCAGCCTCTCCGCCGGGCTGTTGGGAGGCGCGAGGTCCAGCGGCCGTTTGCCCTCTAGGTTCCTGAGGCCCTGGTCGGCCCCGTGGTCGAGCAGCAGAGACACCAGCTCCGGGTGGGACAGGCGAGCGGCGATGTGCAGGGGCAGGTCGCCAGACACACCCTTGTTCACGGTGGCACCTGAAGGAGAGAGGAGACTAATGAGGTATGATATACCCATCACATTACATAACTGCTGAAGAGCAACTCTGACTTAACTACTTTAAAATATAATCTTTTCTAGTTAAACTGCATTTACTCTGCTAGTGAATATTCAAATAATATGAGACCAAAGATCTGGAGACTCAAGACTTTTTTTTTTTTTTTTCACATAAGCAGTAGAAGACCCCAAGAGCTGTCAACAGAGTGAGAAAATTTATGGAGTTTCCCTGGAAGTTAATTTTACTGATCACACTTTTTATATGTTCCCTTAAAGCTGCAGTGTGTAATATTAAGAAGAGCGTTTTCACAGAAATTGAATATATATTGTCCATAACTATGTGTTCTTATGTGTTTAATCACCTACAACAAAGAACCAATGTTTTTTCGTCAACTTTGAGTGAGTTGAATAGAGTCACACGAGGTGGACCCGACCTCCGTGTAAGTCGCCATGTTTGCTACGTCGTATTGAATACGGTTGTTGCACAAAACGGTCCAGAATACAAAGCATTTGCGTTGAATTTTCAGCACTGCTGGAAACCAGAAATGGAATCAGCGGTGCGCCACCATAAAGTGTCCCCTGCCGGGTGCTCGATTGGTTGCAGTTTGTGACATTACCACCAGGTGCCGCCAGAAAATTACAAAAATAACACCCTGGGGCTTTAAATGCTACAATTTTGCTTATGATAGAATTTCTTCTCAATGTGGTTATATCACGTTTACCAGAGAAAGAGTTGAAAGACGTTTGTCCTGATGCATGTATTCAATTTGTCTGGTGTAAAGTATGAAATGATATCTTTCTACGTTATTCACATAACTAGATCTAAGTCACTGGTGTCCGGCCTTAAACCCTAACAGACGGACTCATGTACGTGAGAGTGCGGAGCTTTTTCTCACCGAGTTGAAGCAGTTTCCTCGCAGCACTCAGATGCTGATTGGAGCACGCGACGTGGAGAGGGGAGCCTGACTGGTCAATGTGCTGATCCACGTCTGCGCCGTACTGAACGAGAGGCGCAATGCACTCTGGGTGACCTGGAGAGATTGACCAGCATCATCACAAAGAGAAATAATGCACTCCAAAGGGATCTGCTCTTGAAATCGCCCTCGTGATCGACGTCCCAGGGAAGAAAATGCAATGGTTTTACTTTGTTGGCTACAAAAACACACCCTGTTTTGTTTTTTTAGTACGTAATGTTCCCGTATTTCAAAGAGATTTTCTGATGTGTTGTCTCCCTGCGCATTTTTCGAAGTGACTGACTAAGCCGCTTCAGCGTTTATTGTCCGTGCGCGTATATGCTGAGGAATTTGACCCCTGACCTTTGGCTGCAGCCCTGTGGATCGGAGAGCTGGACTGGCTTGTCCCCACGGGGGTCGCTCCCTGTTGGAGGAGTAAGGACACGCAGGTCGCATGGCCCCGGGCGCAGGCCTCCGACAGAGGAGTGTGTCCGTCCACAGTTGAGCTGTTCACCTGGAAAGTATTTATATTTAGATGATCTACCAAAGATTCATTCACTTAAAAAGACACAACACAACGACAAGTCAAGTCAGGTGACACTTGAAAATGAGGAGCAATATTACAATGTTATCAATGAAAAGAATTATAATAACCCATTTATATTCATGTAACACCTTATTTACTGTAGATCTTCCATCAGACACAAAGTCACTGCATTGTTGGGGGTTAACAAATGAGACTTTGTATCTGCACATTTGTTAATGTGTTATTGTGCCTTCACAGATGTGTCTGGGAGGATGTGGGTTTGGTTAATTTCTCACTAAAAATGCGGCTTCGCAAAAGTTAAACCCAACAATAATTGATACCGTTGCCTCGGAACGAGACTATAGAGCAGGAGTTTCTTTTAAGGAAAGACACGCACACACACAAAAAGCATTGTTAGAGGATGATGCCTTACTGACATGTGCCCCGTTTTCCATCAGAAGTTTGGCACAAGCCGCGTGTCCCTGTATACATGCTCCGTGGAGGGGGGAGACCCGGTCCAGTGTGTTCACATTGACACATGTACCCTGAGGACGGCACACATGCAGATTCAGAAATACAACTGCACATGATGCACATGAGAAGCTTTGTTCCGCAATGAAATATCCATGACAAAAAAGTCATGCGAGACCAGAATCACCCCTTTGATATTATCATCAACATTTAATATTTGAGCAAAGAGTTAAGGGGTTTCTTCCACACATGAGGATTTTCTAACAGCAAAAATGTTTCTCCAAACAAAATCCCATCGAACCGTACCTGAGTGACGAGGCGTCGCAGAGCGAGGACACGTCCGTTGAAGGCTGCGTCGTGGATCGGAGACCAGTCTGACTCCACATCTTTATGTAGACACGTGAAAACAACAGTCTCACCCAGTATCATACTTCCAAATAACGTAAATATGGATTAAAAAGACACGGTTAAAAGTTTTGTCTGTGTACAGCAGTGAATGCACTGCAGCTGCAGTGTGAGTTTCCCTGCTGCCAGCAGCGACTCACCGCTCATCAGAGGGTTCGAGAAAAAAACAACAGTCCCAGTTTGACATGTAGTGTCTCGCCGAGTCTCTTTGTGCCCGGCAGACATAGTTGTGTCGTCGTGTTGCTGTTCCAAAAAGCTTCTTTTGCCGTTTGATTCTTTTGCCTTGTAGGCTCTTTTTGGGGTGCCGAGCCGTGTCCAACTCTAGAGTCACAAACAGATCTGAAATGTGTTTGGTCCACATCTGTTTTCAGTGTGTTTTGTGGCAGGAGCTGGTGCTGTGATGTCACTTCCTCTCACACAAAAGTACTTGCCATGCAGGAAGCAGGCTGGTTTTAAAGTGGCGGTTTTGGGTCTTGACCAATTACCTTGCAGAGGTGGTGGGGGGGCAGAGGCGCCTGTTGAGCAGGTCTGTAATTTGAGACTGTGCATCCGCACCCGTCGTCTGCAGCGGGAGAAGTGAAGGGGAGTTTGTGGAAGTAAAATAAAGGGAAATGAATGAGTCATGTGTAAAGCTGTGGTGCACTGTTAATTCATCATGTAATACTCCGCTATTAATCAGCCATTATTGTGCTGTAGAATTGTGCTGCCATTATTGTGCCTGAACACAGCAGACCTTTTTTCAATTTGACATCCTTCGCAAGATTTACATGAAAAACATTGGATTGGTAACACCAAGTGCCCGTATCTGTGACTTATGGGCGCAATGTACACATTTTAAGTCCAGTATGCTATAGTTGCAAGCAGATATGCAGTGTTTATGAATGTGTTTGTCAACAGTATAACTCTTCCTGCGATCACCAAGTAAGTAGTGACATGTTTAAACGTATGTTGGTACTATAATATAAGGAGAAAGTGAGTAAAACACATTGGTAATTATGTGAAATTCATAGGAGCAGTTATATTTCTTGAGAAATACTGCTCAATAATAAACACTTGATATTATTGATTCATCTTGGTGCTTCATGTGAACTATATATATATATATGATACAATAATGTGTAACTGTACAGGTACACAGCTGTTCCCAGATTTACAGTATCAGCAATATCCGCTGCATCTCGAGAGCTATGCAATCACATCACACGCAAGCCAGCAGAGGGCAGCAGCAGAGAGCGGTCCGAGGCGTCTGAAGAGCGAGTCAACTGCAGAACTTCAGGGAGTTGATAATCCGTGGCAGCAGCCCCACAGGCTTTCCATACAATTGACTTTGTGCCTAGTCAGGGAAGGTGCGTATGGATTAGAATACCATTGTACAAGCTCGATGAATGCCCTCTCTGTGGTACTGGATAATGAAGGCCCCTTGATGCTTTGTTTCCCCCCAAATAAATGGGCCTCAGATGTCCACTTGTCTTCTCAGATCTCAGGCCAAAGCCGGACGATCCGGAGGCTGCCGTGACCTCTCCTGCATCGGGACGTGGCCGGCGGACGCCTGCTGCATACGAAATTGAAAATAGTCCTTATCACGAATATAAGAATAGGGCAGAGGGTCTAGTTTTGTGTTTGGGCATCACCTTATTGTTTTGGCGTTTACGTTCAACTCTTTGTAGCGCACACAAAAACTGACCTTTCCACGACTGCCTCACCAAAAGAGAAAACAGGCCATAGTTACCTTATTGTATTGAGAGCCATGAAATCTAATTCCATCAATTTATAAGACTGTTAAAACATACTCTGCATATTTTATGGATCTATAGTCACTCTTTTACACCAGTTTGTACACTTTATAAATGCTAATTAGAAGCTATTTTCTGTGGAAAAGAACAACTCAGTCGCCACATGGCTGGTCACACACATAACTGTAACTGGTTTGAATTGATCAGGCCATGGGTGTCAAATGGGACTCGCCGTGTGACACTGATGTGACCCTATCGTGTTATGGTGTGTTAACCACGTCAACCATATGTTAATGGGTTGGATGTAAGCAGCTCACTTATATAAGTGAACATACAGTGAAAGTAATGGAAAGGTCATCTGGTTTTTTTAAGCAGTAGAGAATTTTATCTTAGGGATGAAATAAAGTACATGTGGGTCCAACTGTTCCTCCAGTGCCCACAAAACCCAAAACATCCTGTCAAACTTTAATATGAGTGTATTTTCTGTACAGGCCCAAGTGCAGTGGGACAATGTGCATTCTCCATCTGAAAACAGTCCTCTGTCGGTCTGTTGCATTGTGGCACAGTTAAGCTTTAACTGCGGGGATTAAATGGAAGCACATGATGATTCCAGCCCCGTGATTGCTGAGGGAGCAGGGTCGGGGACGTTTCCTCTCCCTTTCTTTTCATTCTCTTCTTTCTCCTCCTGACACCGTGGCCCACTCCTCTCACCCTCTTCGTCTCTCACTGTCTCCTCTCTCGTTCTCTCTCTCTCTCTCTCTCTCTCTCTCTCTCTCACCCTCTCCAGTGCGTAATGGCGTCCCCGCGCCTGGAGACCTTCTGCTGCCCGAACCGAGACGCGGCGACGGAGTTCGTGGTCACCTTCCAGCCGGTGCTGTTCGGGGCTCTGAGTCTGGGCAGCGCGGCTCTGAGCCTCCTGTTCGCCGTCCTACAGATTTTGCCAAAGCGCAAGGGCTACAGGAGACTGGGACCGTACTCTCTGCCGAGGCCCGCGTCCTCCTCGCGGATATTGTTCATCATCAGTGTGTGTGACATACTGGGATGCGCAGGTACAGTAAGGCACACACGTGCTGCTATGTCCGGCCTTAAAAAGAAAAAGAGAAGAAAGAGAAAAGATGACGGAGGGTTTTACAGCGCGCAATGGCTGAGTCCAATTACGCACGCAGATATTATGTTTTTAACCCTTTTGTTGCTCTGCATTTGCCCCTCAGGCCTGTTTTATTCATACAGGGAGCCAATGTTAAACAAGGTGTGTACAGTTATGGGTGTTATACTATTATAAGTATATGCCATTATAAGTACTTTGTTTATGCAGAACTGCACTTCAGAAATATTGTTTTCAGCTGTCAATAATTCACAACAACAACAAAACATGTACTCTCTCCTTTTGTCAATTTTGACAAACTATGAATGCAGACCTCCTCTCTGATGTAGACAAAGTTTGTACAACACACATATGAGGCTGTTTCAAATATGCAGTTGCGTAACAGCTTCTTTCCTATTAATACACATGAGAAGGAATCACAGTCGTCTCATGTGAGCGATGAAGTGACTCATCTTCTTCTCTTCTTTGCGGCCTCTGTTGGTTTGAATGCATGGTTGTTCTTTAAACAACCAGCTGTTGCAGCCATTCGTATTCTAGACACACAAAAGGCCACAGATCACAGTTCAGCTTCCTGCACCACATTGACACCATGTGTCACATTTGAACCATTCATTCATTCATTCATTCATTTCTTCATTCATTCATCTCCTCCGCTCCCTGTTCTGCACTCTGGTGAGATGAAGTCCTGTGTGTCTTGTGTACCCAGTGCCCCGGTGAGATTCAAACTCGAAGCACACCCATGTCAACAGTTTCAAAACTAAACGCACCGCAGCGTGTAAGTCTGCATCACATAAAGATCCTGGGGAGAGTTCTCGTTTTGTGTTTTGTGTTCTTTCTTTTCCCATGGCACTCTGCAGCGAGGACTTTCATGTAGGAAATGGAAAACTCCCTTATAAAACACACCTGGAGGCAGTTCCATGATGGAAAGCTGCCATTAGGAGGACTCCATGACTGAGTCTCATTAATTAAACAGAGGCTGGAGGGGGAAAGGGCACTTTGCAAGTGTTTTTAAATGTTAATTAAACGCAGACCAATTTTCCCGTCTCCTGCTCAGGTTGTGTGTTTGCATTTATTCCTCTCTCCTCTTTCCCTCTCGTGTTTGCTGCCAGGGCAGGAACTGTCCAATTTTGCTCAGCAGTTGCACTTTTGACCACGTGTGCTCTTTCCCCTCCCTCCTCCCAGGCATCATCTTCAGGTCGTCGGTCTGGCTGGGTCTGCCCGACATCGTGGAGGACATCTCGGTGGCCAACAACACCGACGTCTGGCCAGAGGTCTTCTGCGTCGGCAGCGCAGTGAGTAGCCTCTTTGACAAACCTTCGCGTTGTCCAACAAACGAAACAGCTCAGCCGCAAGGCTGAACGATCGGGCATTACATGTGTTGTTACAGTTTAGGGAAGGTTCCGTAGTGGAACAGCTAATCGTAGTGTAAACCCTGCGTCATGGTGGAGAATCCTGGTTTCACAGACGGATGTGTTCTGCACAAGGACGTGCGCAAGCAACTATATGGGATATCTGTAGTAATGCACCTATTAAAGACAAAGACGACAGAAGATGAACCTCATACCATACTCACGTATTATAACAATGAGCTGAGGAATAAGTCTATTCTGTCCAATTCTATGTGTTGCAGATGTGGATCCAGCTGTTTTTCAGCGCCTCTTTCTGGTGGACCTTTTGCTACGCCGTCGACGTCTTCCTCGTGGTGAAAACGTCCGCAGGAATCAGGTGCTCATAACCCCAGCTCCCACGAGCCACAGATTAATTATCACCCGAAGCACAAAGCTTTGAAAAAACCGAACTTCCACCAAACCGATTCCAGTCAAATGTGTCGAACATTTCTATTCTCTCGCTCGGCTTCTCTCGTCTGCTGCAAATGCAACGATCCGTTTGTCTCGAGCCCCCGAAACGGGGCTCAAGTTTTTGTCTCGGGAGAAAAAACATTTACTGGAAGCTGCACCGAGTGGGCCGAGTTCTGTTCAGAGAGTTTCTTGTGTGTAAATTGGCCGAGAAGACATGTATTCCTCTCTTTGGGTCTGCGTGGTGCATTTGTTTTCTGCACAGAAAAAAAGGAAAGAGAAAAGAAAAAAAACTAAGAAATCACCTGCAGCGCTGCAGCATGTGTCGTGAGCGCCGTCTCATGACTTGCTCCTTTCCCCATCAGCACCATTATCCTCTACCACATGATCACATGGGGTCTGGCCGTGCTGCTGTGTGTGGAAGGAGTGGCCATGCTCTACTACCCATCTATCTCCGAGTAAGTCTCCCTTTGCTCCTCCTGTACATACGAGAGATACTTACCATTTGTTTGTCAGGTTCGAAGATTACCGGGGGAGCGATCTTGTTAAAGTAGACGTAAGCAGATTTAACCATGTCTAAAAAGATTTTAACAAAAAGGTTTTTCTTCCTTGAAAGAAAGGGGGGAGGGGGGGGGGGGGGGGGCAATGATTTTTGACACCGCTTACTTTATGCCTGTTGTTCCGCCAAACTCTTCCACCAATTATTTACTTCAAAACTGTAGTTATTTTGAAGACTAAATGTCTGAATGTAACTCTCTTGTTGCGCTGTGATTTCCCTTTTGTTTCCTTTTGCTGCAGTTGCGAGCAGGGCCTCCAGCACGCCATCCCTCACTACGTCACCACGTACGCGCCAATGCTGCTCGTCCTCGTGGTCAACCCGGTCTTCTTCCACCGAACCATATCAGCAGGTCGGCCCTCGAATCTCTTCTGACAACCGCATTCTTACACAAAGTCAGAAATAAACTCCCTTCTCGTTTTTCCTCGTCGCCTCAATCCAGTGACATCTTTGCTAAAAGGACGACAGGGAATCTACACGGAGAACGAGAGACGGCTGGCCAACGACATCAAACTGCGCTTCTTTAAAATCATGCTGGTCTTCTTTATCTGGTAAGTTACCGTCTTTTATCGAAGGGCCGAACCGAACGGGACAGTCTGTCATTCTGGGAAGCACACAGCTACAACGCTTGTTGTGGTAGTGAAAGTTGAATTCGCAAGTCAGCGCTGAGCCATCCAGTGTGCACTGTGACGAATTACAATCAGAATTCTGAAAATCGATTTGAATGTTGTATGGACATAGCTGAAACTATTCAATTTATAAAACACAGCTGTGTGAAAAGTCATCACGTAATTTACAGTTGAAATGCGTCACAATTGTAATCGGAGAGACGCTAATGACACTCGTGTTTCTTGGCTCCGATGCTCCAGCTGGGTTCCCAACATCATCAACGAGGGCCTCCTCTTCTACCTGGAGATGCAGACAGACATCACCGACAACAGTCTCAGGAACGCGAGGAACGCAGCCCTCATCACCTGGTTCATCATGGTGGGCCAAAAGAAACGTTATCAACATTTAGATCAAAGCACATTCGCTCTGACCAGATGTTTCACACCTTATATTCATCTGGATTTGTGTCTGTTTGTCTCTGCCAGGGTATCCTGAACCCCATGCAGGCTTTCCTCAACACGCTGGCCTTCCACGGCTGGACGGGCTTCGACGTCAGCCTCAGCCTGCGGCGGAGGAGGGAGCTGGCCTGGGACTCCCTTTCCACTTCGGTGGCCAACGCGGTCGGCCACAACCCCATGGCGGGAAGCACCCTGCTCTACCAGAGCCACATCCAGGAAGCCAAGAAGAACCTGACGGGCAACGGGCAGCACCACTCCGACGCCATCAGTGTCCTCTCAGAAGGTAATTGGCCACTCGGCGTCTGTAGCGGCTCGCCTGTATATCAGGGCTGGTGAAGCGTCCGATGCTGTGGCTGGAAGTGTCTATAGGAGGAGGATATACCATCCACTGAGGGATCTGTCGTGTCTGATGATAAAGTTTATGCGTCGTCAGGGAAGTGTGTTGAAATAACTTTAAACCAGTTTCAGTGGCACAGAGTTGGATGAGCAGGACAAAGTTGAAGCGCTCTGATAAACTGTAATATCATTATAGCAGCATAAAGTAGCAACCCGAGTTGTCACTGGCTGCCGCTAGACGCAATAATGAAGCACCCTGCAGTGTAAAGTAAAAAAGTGAAAAGAAAATTGGTAATAAGAAAATGATTGGCGAGAACAGTGATTCTGATGAGTTTTTTTAAACTGGGCAACTTCACAATCGCCGCAGATTCGGACCTTTATTAAAGGTGCGCTGCCCTTTGTGCTCAAGTAATCACATGGAGTTTGAGTGTCATCGTTGAAATGCATATGAGCTGATGTTTAGAGAGCTGTTAAACATGAAGATAAAATAAGACGCCTTTGACAATTTATGGTATAAAGTTATTAAATGTATTTTGGGATGATTTTGTAACATTTTCTACGTTTATTTTTCAGTAGTTGTGTTTGTGCAGCGTGTAGATCATGTACAAAGGCTCCTCAGTGTTCTGTGTCCCCACCCAGTGTCTCTCAAATGATCAAATCCATAGAAATAAAGTTAATCTTTTACAGGATCTATGTTTTTTTTCCCCACTTATTTATGTGGCCCTCTGTTTTTCGATCTAAACCTCATATACACATGTGAACGCGTGGCGTGTTTCTCTCCGCATGATTGTGCTGGAGGCACCACACCGTGTCGATGAGCTGTTTGCCGCGGTGTCATGTGCAGTAACGCCCAGTAATTACCCCTTTTTTGTCTTGCTAGGTTCAGAGTCTAGTACAATTGAAATCCACATTTCCAGCGAGCTACGAGACTATGAGGATGTAGACGCTGATGGAGAATCCTTGGAGAACTCTTTGAGGGACTAGCTGGGGTCGACACCAAACCACCGCCCTCTGCTTGTTGTGGTGCGACACTGCTCTTTCAGTAACCTTCTTTTTTTGTGTTTCGATTATCTCCTCTGAGGCCTCTGCTGTTGCTCTGGCGATTCTCCTAGATATTAACTGGTCACGAGATTTCATCAGTCGGTTTACGACAGAATAAGTCTTGTTTTTTTTCTTCTCTAAGCTTTTTAAAATCTGTCTGCAGTGCAGCGAAGTGTTACCTTACGGACCCGTCTACTGTACAGCAGCTGAACGGCCCCAAAGCCACAGCACAGTCTCATTAAAACGGTCAACTGAACAAATATGATATTTTCTCATTAATAACACAGACTGCATTAAAAGTGGCCTTTAAAATGCTTTAGGAAGTATTTCTCCCGGCATTGGATACAGTGGGTTTGTGATATGCACAACAGAATGTATTTTATTAGTGTCTTATTTAAAGTTACTGTATTTCAGACTGTCCCATCTTGTATTTTTGCACACATCTCTTTTATACTATATTAAATATCCAAAATATTTCTTAAGATGTTGTCGGTGACACTTTGTTAATGACTGTTGAGTGGTTGCAGTGGACTGCAGACATGTTTTTCTTAAACTGAAACACACTGAAAACTATTTGAATTCAAGACTCGGGCTCCGTGGTTTCTGATATCAAAATAGAGTGATTTATTTGCGACACAGAATGACTTCAAAGTTTTGTCCTCGAAAACAGGTGAGTGCACCCCGGACCAGGGTGTCGAGAGAAACAGTAGCCGTCACAGCACTTATTCCGTACTGGGCTCCTTCAGCGCCCCCAGAAAGGCCACCAGCCCACAGCCCGATTCTCAGTCTGACACAGACAATAATGGCTCTCAGCAAATGAATGAAACAAACAGAAAAACAACCGCCCTTCAACCTCCAATTGTGACTTTAAAAAAAGGGGGGACATTTATGAAATCGGCCCTTTGCTTTTAGCAAAATCTGAACATTTGCTGAACTCACCAATACAAAAAAAAGTGCACTTCACGTTGTTCTGGCTGAAGTAGACTGAATGGGAGAAAGGGACCAGGAAAAAACAAAGTGATGACATGATTAGATCCCAGTATGCAGAGGAAGGGAAGCTCACTGCCCAACACAGGCTTTTCAAATTGGAATCAGTAGGCAGCATTCAGTGGGACTGAACAAGACCCAATCATAGCTTTTATTTTCTGTGAATTTTGCTTGACTGCCACCTTCTGGTCACGATGTGCTCTGAATTTTCAGTAGATAGATCAGAGGATCATGAATTTGCAGGTAAATATGATGCACATTTCTCCAGTGGCTTACAGGAAACCAAAGTTACTCAACGCACCTGTGTCTCAGCGCCATTTGTGACTGGAGCAAAGAAAAGAAAAAAAACTTGTACTGGATATGATTGGTCGAGTCGAGAAAGACGGTTCTAAAAGAAGCCGATGAGACATGCACTTCGTTTTTTTTTTGTGTTTTTTTTTTAAAAGAGGTCTTGTCACTCATTAGCAGTAAAAGAAGTGACAGCTCTAGCCACTAATGAGCCCCTACAGGATGGCGATAAAGAGTACTGTATATAAACATATATACACTGTATATAAGTCTGTGTATTAATCTAATTTACATATCTTTACATTCTTTAAATTTACATCCAGAAAGGGAGAAAATTCTCTTTGTAAACCACAACTTTTCACGTCTTCGTCCACAAAGTGACATTTTCTAATCTCGACTGAAGTGAGCAGGTCGTTCTCGGAGATTAAGACTCTTTCTTGGCGGGTTCCTTCCTGTTGTTGACCTGATGTTAAAACGTGAGCTAAGAAACCAGCTGGTAGCGGCACATTCGATTTTAGACTTTCAAAAGTCCCATCTGTGGAAAATAGACCCAAAAATAACGACGACAAAAAAAAAAAATGCACAAAGTACTCCTGAAATAAACTATTCCTCCACTGAGGAGCAGTTAAGCACCCTGTCGACAGACAACACCAGTGCTTCAGTATTGATGTCACTTTCATCACGTCTCCACGCGACGTAACATTTGCACAAAAGGAATTCTTAAAAACCACAACCTCGCTTTCATAATTTGTTGCCTTTCACAGCCAAACACGCGTCTCGTTAACTCTCCTCTTCTCCCTGTAAAACTCATCTTTGTGTTTCCAACCCGATAACAACTTAGAAACCTTTTTAAAAAAATGCGCATGCGCCCATGGGATTTGGAGTCAGTCCAGTCTTGGGGATCTCTTCACCCGCTTCCATTGTCATAAAACACACGTCGACCGGCCGTAAGGTGCGCTGACTTCGGTTGGTGTTGGCTCCTCAGAAGCTGCTGCAGTCGTGTGGTTTAGCTCCCGTGAAGGTTTTTTGTTTCCGTCCCCCCGAACAGCTCTTCTCGAGCAGCAAGAGTGTGCTTTTGCTGATGTCAGAAGAAGGCAATCCGCTGCACGTTCCAGGATTCATCAAAGTCTCAAGTCGGCTATTTTCGGAGATCGAGGACACATACCTGGAAGGTAAAGCAGTTGGTGGCGTTAACAATACATTTCAAGATTTACGAGTGTTTTCCAAGTACCAAACTCAAAAAGATTCGAGCCAAAACGTTTCTGATAAATAAATAAAACTGGGAATGATTCCAATGACTCCTAAGCTGTCATTGTCTATGACTTAAGAAATCTAATTGAAGCTTGATATTTTACAGTTTAACAATAAACTTAAAATAATAATGAAATAAAAATATTTTTTTTCATTAAATGTAAACATGGATGCAAAACTTTTTTAACATTGTTTATTCACTAAAATAAAAGTATTCATATCAATGCACATTGGCGAATATAAACCCTGAGACCGATTTGTCTGTGCAGACTCATATCGGCTGATGTTGCCTATAGCTATATAGCTATGGCTTACCGAGCCATCTGATGCACTGGCTCCAACTTTGTCCCCGGTGCTGTTCCAGCAAACCTCGAAAATACCACCAGTGCCCCTGTAGCTCTGCACCAAGGCTCCAGTCTGAAACAACAGAAACAAACAAATGAAGTAACCAACTCCATTAAAAGAAGATTTCGCCGTCGCAATAAATCTTCTCTCCTACACTAACGGAAAAACACTATAGAGCCAACGTTCCGACACTTACCGTGGTGTTCCAGATGTGGACGCACTTGTCGAAGGAGCCGCTGGCCAGGTGTTTGCCGTCGGGGCTGAAGGCCACGCTGTACACGGGCTCCTGGTGCTTGGTCAGTGTGTGGATACAAACGCCTCCCTCGACGTCCCACAGTCGCACTGTCGAGTCGAAAGAGGCACTGTGGGTGAGGGGAAGACAAAAGAGATTTCCTTATTTCCAAAAATTACTGATGCATTGAAAGAACCCGACAAGCTCATTGTCTGAAACTAAGGGAGCAACGACACATTTATAGAAGCTACAGACAGATTGTCATCTGTGTTTTTGACATTTCACAATGCTAACATGTCGACCCTCTAATATAAAAACATTTGGTAAACATTTTTAATCGCGGCTTCGATAAAGAAGGAAAAACCACAGAATAGGGGAACAATAACAGCGCAAACGAGAAATGTGTGAGAGAAAAAGAAGAAGAAAAAAAGTAGGCGGGGGCCAAATTGTGTCAAACCAACACCTGTGATCGTCAAACCGAGACACTGTTGAAAAACTGAATAAAGATATAGAGCTGATTTCAATTAACACATCTGCTTCACGAAGAAACAACAGATTGACACCACAGTATAAATAACCGGGGCTAATCCATGGGTGGCGAGAAACGAGAGTGAGCTCGCAAATATATTATGCAGGGAACCAAAACTGAAGTCTATAAAAAATGTGTCTGCACACATACTGAACAATGATGGCATTTACTTATAGGATTATGAAGTGTCCGTCCTGAGCTGTGGCGATAATCGCACTTTTATTTCCTTTGTGAATTTAGAGGCCGGTAACGCCAGGTTTTTTCGGCGAGGGGTTGTAAATTCCAGTGGTATTTGAACAAGAACATTTAAACACGCGTGCACATCTGGGTCAGGGTGTACGGCTGTGGGCCGCTGACATTTACTAGCGCAGAGATGTTTGCCTGGAACGTGGTTTCTTTTTGAATGCCAGCGTATAAGAGGAGTCCCCCTTCCCGAATATACACTCAGACACATGTTTGACCACACTGTTTTGTTTTTTTCTGAGCACACAACATCTGGACTTTTCTCTCAGAGCTAAGCAACGTGTGCAGTTGCCTTTATACAGTCCTGAACGTGAGCTACGTGTGAGCAATTCCCCACCTGGCGAGCATGATGTTGGAGTTGGGGTTGTTGGTGCCGGGGCCTGTCGGACTCCACTTGATGGTGTAGATCTCTTTACTGTGAGCCTGGAGGTCGTGAACACACGACTCTTGCTTCATACTCCAGATCTGTGTGTGTGTGAAGGAAACAGCAACAGGAAATTGAATACAGATTGAATACAAATCGCCAGGCAGGATTGTTCTCTTTAACGTGAGACTGAGGGACGTGTCTCTCACCTTTAGCGTCATGTCGTCGGAGCAGGAGGCGAGCAGCGTACCCGACGGATCCCACTTAATGGCGTTAACTTCATTCTGCGAAAAAACACAAGCCTTGTTAAAGCGTGAGGGAGTGGGCACGGCAGGGTGTGAGATGAGGTCGGATGGTCGGCAGTTTACCGTGTGGCCCTGGAAGGTCTTGAGGGGCCGGTCGCTGCCAAGTCGACACACGTGGATGCACATGTCGGTGCTGCAGGAGGCAAAGGTGCTGTTGTTCTGCCAGTCCACATCCAGAGCTGGAGCTGGGGGGGGGGGGGTATTTTAATAAAAAGGTACAAACTCATTAAAGGGTTCGGAGGTTAATGAATCGACGACTGAGGAGGAAACATGTTTAGCATCATATTTATACGTCTTGACAAGCTTTTATTGTTCTGGATATACATTGAACTGGCTTTACCTGAGTGGAAAGGGAACTGCTGCTTGGCCTCGCCTGTGTGCGCATCCCAAATGATTGTCGTCTGGAAAGTGAAATTGAAATTTCTCACGATTTAAACATTTTTAAAATTCAACATAAAAGAGTGTGTTATATATTAAATGGTTCTCGACTGCTAGGGCTTGGATTTAACACAGACCATTCCAATTAATAGGTACATTTAAAAAAGGAGAACTGGCATAGTTATTATCCTTGGTGTGAGCATTTGTTAACTGAATTTCTTTATTTCTTGAAAAATTTGTTTTTCAGTTTCATCCATCCATCATCTATACCGCTTTATCCTTTAAGGGTCGCAGGGGAGCTGGAGCCAATCCCAGCTTGACATTGGGCGAGAATGCTTTGATCGCAAACGAATCGCAGGGCCGACATACAGAGACAAACAACCATTCACACGCACATTCACACCTATGGCCAATATAGATTTTTACTCAACTAAACCCCAATCTGCATGTTTTTGGACTGTGGGAGGAAGCCGGGGGAACCCAGAGAGAGAACCCACACATACACGGGAAGAACATGCAAGAACATCCACACAGAAAGGCCCTGGTTGGTTCGCACTGGGATACCAACCAAGAGCCTTCTTGCTGTGAGGCAACACCGCTAACCGCTACACCACTGGGCCACCACAGCCCCATCTGCAGCTCATGCATCTAATATGAAAATTGAAATTTGTTTCATTAACTTGCCTTCAGTTAGATCTGGTTACATGTTACAATGGGGCTACAATATAATAACAATAATACAAAAATATTCAATAAACATGTAAGATAAAACCAGTAACTACACGGTTCTCTCCTTCAGACTTTTGTTTAAACTGACAGGAATGTTTACTGATAGCAGTTCGGTCTACGTTGTACTTTATAGATACCAGGGAAATGATATGTTACAGATTTACACTCTGGCTGATGATCTGAAGAAAGTTAATTTCAAGCCCTTGGAAAAAAATAAAACCATGAGGATACTATTATTGACAGACACAAATCCATGCTCGGGGAGCTTTATGAAATACCTTATCCACGCCAGCACTGAGAATAGAGTTCCCCTTCTTGTTCCACTTGAGTGCAAATATGGGCCCTTTGTGCTGCCCCAAGGTGCTTGCCAGGTTTCCTAATGGATAAGAGCCATATCCATTTCTTTTAGAAATGATCCTTCAAAAAATTAAGTTTGCATTATTTACAATAACAACAGCACAATCCTAATAACCCAAGGAAACAACGCTGTGCTGGGATGGCGGAGGACATACCATCCTTTGTCCATATCCTGGCGAATCCATCGTAGGAGCCGGTTGCCAGCAGAGTCCCGTCGCTCTGTTGGACGGAAAGATAAGAACAGTCACTTCACCCGACTCGACTCCACATGTCTGCACGTTGTGAAAGCAAAAGAGAAAGAAGTGTGGATTGATGACAGGCGACCTACATTCCAGTCTAGTGAGGTGACGTCTTTGTTGCTGGGGACATCCTGGCCCCCTTCTCGGATACAGTGGCGCAGCACCAGCTGGGTGGAGTTGGAGTTGTTGTTCTCGTTGAGGTTCCAGATCCTGGCGGTGGAGTCTCCCGAGCTGGACAGAATACCAACGCAGCAGGAGAGAGTCAAAAAAGATTGCTGCAATACAAGCTGCCCCATTTATCTTTCATACTGAGAGCCAAAGAGCGCGTACAATAAAGTATGATTCATTCTGTGATGGGTTTTCAGCACAGACAGAGACTAACCCTGAGGCCAGCAGATCGCTGACGGGGTTCCAGGCACAGATAAACACTTCGGACTCGTGACCTCGGAGCACTGTGGCCGGTATCGCAACATCCAGATCCATCTCCATGGGCTCGCTGTGGTTATCTGATAGGACACAGGTGGACAGATATGCATCAACACACACATGCAAACACACAATATGCCCACCCTTGACAGCGGGCTTAGAGGTGGTGTAGAGGAAGTGCTGATGAATTTATATCTAATGAATAAAAATTGTCACCTAATGAGTCAGACGGTGAAGCGGCTTGTTTAAAAAACAGAAACAGATCAAAGGAAATCAATAATGTGTTTTTGCTGGTATATGCCAGGGCTGTTTTTATTCCTCTTCGTCTGAAGAACTGACCCACTTGGCGTGCGCACAATTGTCACAGGATAATGAGAAGCCAGTCGCGGTAATTGATGCAACCATTAAGGAAGGGAAAAGCTCAGTGAGCTTTCGTTTCATTTCAAACTCGTCAAATTCTCCCTGCAACCGCAGACGTTTGAAGCTTACTCACACCCAACTCCTTCCTGTTGCCATCCATACCTTTGAATTAAATTTTTCCCCCTTGTGTACAGTGTCACCTGATCTACACCTCTCTGGTTTCACTCACAGGAGCCGCTAATGACATCACATCCTGTGAAACCACACAGCTGATACAGGTTCATATTGATGATTGTTGAAGTCAAAAAAACTGATCAAACTCAGCATCAAGAGTCAACATTATCACTCTACTATTTTGATGTTAATACGGGTGTATGCGTTTTTAAAAAATTAAATAGGGTGACTACTGGTTAGAATCAGAATTTTGTTGAATTGAAAATTGTTTTATGTTTAAATAACAGATGCCTTTCTCATGAGCTAGTAAAGAAACTTACCTGGAAGAGGGACTCATCATTTTTTTTACCCCTCTTGGTGACCATTTTATTAAATGTGCTGCTGTCAGACATGCACTGAAGTCTGGACATTTTCGGGAACTTTTCCTGCCAACTCCCAAGTAAAATTTCCTGGAAAATATCCTGCTGTTGTGAACACGTTCTTCATATGTGAGAGGCAAACTTTGGAAAATATTCCCCTAGTTTATCTCTGAAAACAGCTTTGGTTACTTCACATACAGACACAGACTGTCAGTTCCTATAACTGAGACACCTGTATGTAGGGGATTCGACCTACTCATGTTGTGAGTGCCGTTCTCCTCTCCGTTGACAGTGGCTTCTCCGTTCTTTGGTGCAATAGACAGGTGTCCGGAGGTTGAAGCCGCCATGCCACCGGCCGCCTGCTGCTGGGCTAACTTGTCGCGGAGGGCCTGCTGCCGTGTCTGCAGCACGTCCGGCATCACCGCATCGATGAGCGACAGCGACTCGATCGGCCGCCCGTCGAAGACTGTGCCATCCTGTCAGGACAACAGGTGCAAATAACACGTGATGAAGAGCTTTCAGTATAAGGACGAGGCAAATATATGGTAATCATATGCTTTTTTAAATCAAATCAAAGAATCAAAATGGAATTTGGCAATAGAAAACATCTATTGGAGTCAGTGAAAGCAGGTCCCTGCCCCTCACCTCATTGATGCTGATCTCTGCCTCCACATACTGGAGCCCTTTCTGCAGGATGGAGATGAGGGCAGCAGGGGGCACTAGTGTTCCATTGATGTTGGACTGGCTAATGTGGCTCTCGATGCCAAAGGTGAATGCTGAGTGGGAAAAACCTGAAAACAAAACACCATTCACATTCATTAATGGGGAGAGGGCCGAGCACAAGATGTGCACAACACACGACACAAATATTCAAAGGAAAGTCTTGTCGGGTCCAAACAAAGCGAACAGTAATTGAATACAAAAGCCCCGATGGCGTAGCGAGTATGACATTTGAGAGTATAATAAGGCATGCCAATGTCAATGTTGACCTCTGAGCTGCTAGCGGGATCAGATTCTGCCAGATGGCCTCAGAAGCAGTCTCAATAAACAGTAATAAAAACCCGGCAGCCAGAATTTGATTCAGTGATCAAAATCATATCAAAGAGTGCATGGCATGCTGACATCTAAAGAGCAGGGCAGTGTTCTGTGTACCCACACTCCAGGGCGTTAAATTACTTGTTTATTTCCATCCACTGAGAGCTAAGGAAAAATACCTTGACTTAAGTAAGCATGTAAATGTTAGATTATGCATGACATGTGCTTTGTTTTTTTTTGTTTTTTTAAGAAACGCATGCTAATTGCATTTACTAGACAGTGACCTTTAACAGCTAAAACCAGCAAAACCTTGCATTAGCGAAAAATATCAGTAATTGACGCCTCAAGCTCAGAGTAAACAAATTTCAGCACTTTCAGCATAAAACAGTATCATTTATTTTTGTCGAGGAGATATAAGAGAGACAAACCTGATTCTTGGAGGTATCTGTAGACCAGGAAGTTCACTTCGTCACTGGTAATACTCATCTTAGCCCAATGAAGGGGAGGAGGTATGTTGTAAGGGTGGGCTCACTCCTGAAAAGAAAACGATAGGATGTGAGTTGAAATTAACCCTTAGATCTGCAGTCTTGCATATGACACATTATTAAGACCATTCGAGCACATGACATTTCTTATTACATCCCTATTAAAAAAATGAACCCAGCACAAATCAGTCCTGGTCTTTGTTTAGTGATACAGTCATGTGCCAATATACTCTTACTACAAGAAGTCCAATTTTTCTAGCTTCTCTTTCTAGCTTCTTCTAACAGACTCACTCTTGTCATGCATGAATCCTTCCGTTAACAGTGTCAGTCGCTGGCTCATTCACCCTGTGAATCCATGAATTGTACTAAACTTAAGCATTTCCCGCCTCTCTTCTCGGGTCTAATGGGAATGTCTATATCCATTTGCCATCTACTGAGAATTGAACAGTGCTTCCCATTAGTGACCCCGCCAACCATCTAGATGAAGAGAGTCCCGATAAAGCAGCAAGGACATTACACGCCCGTCTAGTGCCCATCTAGTGAATTACAGAGGAGGAAAAAGAGCAGGGGGGCTAATTATTCATAGGAGACAGCACGACCTTCACGTCCGAGTTGGATTCTACAAATGTCTTACAGAGCTTTTGTAAACATTTCAATAGAGGCCGTCTCAAAACTGGAGGGAGCTGAGGACATAAAAAATGCAATTACATTTCAAATTCCATCAAGTGTCTGTCCTCGGGCTGATGAACACTGTGAGAATGCTGAGGTTTTTTTTGATTTGCCACTGATTCGAGCATTCCCCTTTTGAAAACCGGGCGAATTGAGCTGGGATGAGATCACTTGTCTACTCACAAACATGATGTAAACAAATGTACAGTAAATACAATGAGCAAGAGAGATGCGTTGTGGAAGGAAAACGCCAAAAAGCAAAAGAAACCCAGGGCAGCCTGACAATGATTCATGAGGCGCAGGACTATTTCTCGCTCGCCCACTGGGAGATAAAGGGACAGACATTTTGCTGAAAATGAAGAGAGAAATGAAGCGGGGGGAGGGGTGACAGGTATGAGGACACGGCATGGCCGTCCAACTTTCATTCCAAACACTGTCCAGGCCCACTCAAGTTTCCCTTTGGTAGCATAGCAACGCGAGAGCGATGGAGCAAAATAGACAGAGAATGGTGTTGTCCCAATTACGAGTGGGCACGCAGCCAGAGGGGTTGAACATGTTACTCAACATGAATTATTCACTTTCACCTTGGTATATTCTTTCAGATTCACAGTCTCCCTTTGTTGTGCTACGGCTGACGCACCGAGGGTTGGAGTTATAAAGACCTCTGCAACTGGTGCAGCCACGGTGTGACGTTACATTTATATTTACTCACAGAGAAAGGAGGTTCTGTAAAGTCAAAACCTACTGCACAGAATCACTAAAGATATTATTCAACATGAACAATGCTGGTATTGTCTCCCTCAATTATTTACATCAAAAACAGATCACTCTCTAATATTATTATTATTATTATTACCACTGTCACCATGTTTCTCTTTAACTAATCAACTTACATGTGGGACTAGGAAGGGCTCGCCACATCAAAGCGAGGCGGCCACTGACTGCACCCAAGGCCTCCGCAGATACATACCAAACAACTGGAAACGTAATTAACAGGCGGCCTGGAGGGGCTCGGGTCCCATCGGTGCAGGATGGAGGCAATAATCCGTCTAACAGATGGGCCGGTGTGGCACCATCACCGGCTCCTTTTGGCATCAGAGCCGCTTTTCACCAAACAATGCGGCAACCAGACAATATGCTATCTTCTGCCATGGCAACGGTTTATCCACTGAAGGGATAAGTGGGGGGGGGGGACACTTCCTACTATGGCTACTACTACAAATACACTGTTAGATTAACCACATAGAGGTAGGCGATACATACAGTAGGGGTTATATTGACAGCGATACAAAAGCCACACATCCTTGATTGTGGTTAATTTGAAAATGATGTTCTGTAGCTTGAAATGGTCATGAAAATTTTTAATAATGTGACAAACTAGGTATTCAACAGCACCACAAACCACAGAATCCAAATGGACCATACACTTGAATCAACACTTCTCTGGACCAGTTGCAACTGAAATATGAAAATGTTGATATTTGTTCAAAGGAATTACATGAAAGTTCAAATTCTTCTCTTTTTGATAGAAGAGCTAGAATGACTTATCCACACAACAGCCGATCCACATGGCCGTAGTTGCCATGGCAATATCAATCATGCTGAACAGAACAAAAGGGGAAACAAATCCCAGTGCCATTACCTGAATATTTGAGCCAGATGAGCCCCAGCCGAGAAATACTACAAGAGCAGATTCATCGCATTCGACCCCATAATCAAAGCCTGTTCGTGCCAACGCTGATGAAGTAGTAATACATCTGAGGGATAAAACTGGATTATGCGTTACATGCACCACAAGAACCAAAATCAATTCACTCTCATCAGTTTTTATTCTCCTTGTGTGTGTTAATAATTAATCGAGGCCAAGGAGAATTTAAACATCAGCCCAAAGCCACAGCTGTGGCAGTAAAATGTCAACTCACAATTAATTTAGAAACACTCGTTGCTGCGCTCCGCAAACTTCCAACAACTGAACCGTCTGTGGACTGGGTCTATTCCCATGGCGTGTTCCAGCTGCACCAAATCGCCCAATTGTTTGACAATTGACACACTCAAAAGATATCTCTGCCTTCACCAATATGAGAACCAACTGAATGAGAATGTACTTCCATTACACAGCGGGCGTCTGTGAAATGGAACTTTTCATTATGACAAACTGAACTCGAACTCAAACGAACCCAGAGACAAAGATGTCAGCATTCGGGTCCAAGCGACAAGGCAATATATCCGATAGACAGATGTAATCCTTAAAAATATGGGAACCCCTCCTGTGGTCATCAGGATTAGGATGTTTAATGCAATTTTGCAGCTACTATTGCCAATATGAACTACACTACAAGCTTACCAATATGCATTATGGCCAAAGAATGTGGTTGAAGCAGAAGAATAATAAAAAACCTTCATGTAACACCCTGTCGACACATGCAATGCAGCTGCATTTTATTCTGTATTCCTCCCCAAACATGTGTGAATATATATCTTTTATCAGCTCTGTCTCCCAAGCAAGCAAAGTACCAACTTTCATTCGCACAATTGACACCCGTATTGTATATACTTGAGTAACTACATGGATTGTGTTTTTGTGCTGTAAGCCCACAGTGCACAGCAGTATTGCGGCTGAATATATTTAGTGTACAAACTGACACGGGGCTGCAGCCCTTTCACTACGCAGCTGACGTAGACCAAATTTATTAATAGTTTCGGTTCAAACCATTGTATTTGACATGTGTGCCTTGGCATAGCTTAGTATGTGAATCTGCATATATTAAGAGGATACAGCTGAACAAGCCTTGAACCATCCAACAGCTCCCCAACGGGAGTCTATGATTTAACACCTACAGTAAAGACACCTGAAACCCAAATCTTTTTATAGAAAAAAAAAATTGAATATCAAAAGGCATGAACCAACTTGTGGTTGTCACATATAAATTCAAATCTGATGCAGATGATCGATGTTGCTACAGTTTTATTCTTAGACTACATCAACATTACACAATTTCCTTTTAAAACGTATCACTGAGGCTACATTTACGCCTGTCGGCCACACTACTCCGAGAGTTTGGAAACGTTGCCGGCCCCGTTTTAGTTTTGAAAACTATGGACGGGCAAAAAGAGTGATGATGCTGTCACTCACATTTGCTTCCCGACTGGTCACGAGTCAACTGCCAGTGGTGAATGCAAAACATTGTAAACACCTACTTTAAATACTAGCTCCACATCATCATCTGTCTACGAAAACAATCCTCTCTTTTTCCTTTTCGCCACTGTTGTTTCTCGTTCGCAATCTGTAACTATGCAACCAACTGCGGAATAGAAAATGCTTCCTGTTTACACCAGTTCATGCTCAGTGTACGCGAATGGTCACGGACAATGCGCTTTCAGGATAGATCGTGTGGACAGATATTCTGATTCTGAGCTAAACTTCGCATGTGGAACGGAGAGCGTTCTTATTCCAGTGTTAATATTCTAATTTATTTGCACATTCAGGCTAGATGTATTACACAAGACCAGGAATGATTATTAATTTGTAAAATATAGGAGTTGAAGCCAAGTAATACATTTAACGGCGTCTGCACATTCCACGGGTTACATGACAATTCTTATTGAAATCGTATACAAATTTGACTTTGAATATGGTATAGAGAACATGCTGGGAACACGAATTATCATTTACTGTTTACCTGTAAAACCTTAAGGCATTGTACATCTCGGCGATACAACTATTGATTTAACCCGTTAAAATCTGTGTTAAACAAGATCTAAAAACGCAAAAAAAATTGAAATCCTCTCCCTCTATTTGACTGACTGACTGACTGAGAGTCTCTCTCTCTCTCTCTCTCTCTCTCTCTCTCTCTCTCTCTCTCTCTCTCTCTCTCTCTCTCTCTCTCTCTCTCTCTCTCTCTCTCTCTCTCTCTCTCTCTCTCTCTCTCTCTCTCTCTCTCTCTCTCTCTCTCTCTCTCTCTCTCTCCACAAACACTATATTATATAAAGTATGTTACTATTTTGATTTCAGCTGCCCTTCAAATAATCCCTTCCACACTGCAGCACAACGAAAACAGGCTGTTCATGTGAAACCATCCAATCATCACCGAAATCCAACAAATCAAATGCCTTTTTGAACAAAAAAACATTTCAGTGCAGGAGTAATAAGAGCGATGAGAACTACACCACCATCCAACACCTACTCATGCAGCTTTGAAAAAAGCATGATGTTAAAAAAAAACCAGCATACCAGGGACCTCGTTTTCTCCTGAACAGTCACCGCCTGACAGATGTGCAAACAAGACCTGGAGACAGCAGCCATTTTCTCGTGAACTGCTCTGCTGAGTAAAAACCCGCCTTTGAAGCCTCTGGTTGGGCTGCAGTCTTGAGGGGGGAGGGGGGTAGCGTGGGGGAGGGGAAGCAGAGAGGGGGGATGGTGGAATGGAAGCAGGGTGATAAATAATCATCCCCACACAGGTAATCACAACAACCGTTTGAGAATTATTCTTTGCCCCTCTCAATGAGTCACTTAGCGGCAGCCAATGTAGGTCGGCCTTTAGTGGGGGGAGGGTAGGTCAGCACACGTTGGGGGGATGGTCGCCGTCAGTCTCCAGGGGGAACACTTCTCCCACGCTTCCTATGGGTGGCAACATTTTAAATGTTTACCGGGGGGTTGGTCTGTGTGCAGGTTTTTCATTCAAACCAAAGACTCCACCCACTGACGAACACTCCTTTAAACATGAGGGGAAGAACTCCTACAAGAAAGAATCTGCTGAGGTGATTGGTCGGAGCGGGGTCTACAGACAGTTGGCTCAACATAGCACATGGCTGGCCATCCCTGGAACCCTAATGGTTCTTCCAGCAGCTAAAAATCACACAAGGTCATCAGGGTCACACACGAATTCAACTACAGCAACCGATACTGAAAACATGTCTCGATGCTGTAATCCTCATACACACTAGAAAAAGCCAAATCTCGATATACACCGTGACAAATTTTACAGCAATCTGAGTGTTAGGTGTGTGTATTTTGTTCTTGCACATTCACAGGCACCACCACCATCAATTACATTTTCTCCCCAGGGCCCGAATGGGGGGGGGGGGGGGGGGGGGGGGGGGGGGGGGGGACAGACAGCGAGGATCACTGCAGGGATTCATCATGATGGTTTCTAATGGGAGATGCCAGGACCTAAGATCCACCCTCATGCTGAACCCATTAAAATTGATAAAAATGACAACTCCCACTTGGCCATTGGTGACATTTAGTATTCTCAGTAGAAACAAAAGGATCTCAGCAGTCTTCCGTTGTTCAAAGGAGAGAACCCCAGGGCTTTCCCCCCATTGGTGTGGACAAAACATTACATACATTAAGAGGAACCAAAATCCCCATCACAAAGTAACTAGGCAGCTCTTAAACACCTCTTCGTCACAGATGTAGCAGCTTAGATCACATTCGAATGAGTCGATACCGGAATGGTCAGTTTGTTCATTTCGGCAAAGACAGATGTTCAATTTTGGCATATTATCTTGAGGACCTCAGGGGAAAAAGTGTAAAAATATGAACAAGGTGCAGCAAATAAATAGACACTTTTATCAGTTATTGCACGTCAACATTTTGACTTCCTTTAATCGAGTTTCTTCAAATAACCTGGTTTCATATGTGCATGTAAATACGATAAGAACCAGTCTCTGCAGGGCATGCACGTGCATGTGTACGTGCCTGGGCGGGGGTGGGTGACTGGTAAATACTTTGTGTCGAGGAGACTGTGGGAATAAAACATAAACAACATGTAATTTTTGCTACCACGTACTCTGGAAAACAAATAACCTGTTCAATTGTCTGACCTTGCGCTCATCATTACATATGTACAGATTTGAGTGAAATATAGTTTATAGCTCTTTTTTTGGACCCTTAAGTGCACTGAACGAAAACTGACCATATTCTCTTTTACATAATAAATATCACTGAATAGAGCGTTTCAAATCTAGGCCAGTGCATACTGTGATTCTCCATGATTCTCCAGAGCCACAAGCTCCTGTGAATTACATCTGAAATTGAAACTAAATGATCTGCACATTTGCTCAAAAACAACGAGCCAAATAATGAAGAGAGCAGACGAGCCTTCAGCTGTGTTGACATACCGTAGATGGGACCAATATCTCCTCCACTGACGGGGACTGAATCTATTACATCTTTATGGGAACGTACAGTATGTCTTAACAAGCTTTTACATGAGCAGCGTTTAACCGAGGGGGAAGGGGAAGAGAGGACTATCATTTTAGCTATTTTTATTCAGTAGAGTAAATGTATATTTCTTGATTTTCGCAATAGAAAAACAGCAACAACATAAAGCCCTCAGCCAGGCTATTCTTTTTTTGTTTCTCCCAGCAAGATGAGGGTTGCACGAATAAGCTGTAAACACAGCGACAAACCAGTGTGGGCAATACAAGTGTTGCTATGGTGACCAGAAGATCTTGCTTCTCTGTCAACAGCTGCTCATGCCACCCTGAACACCCCCCCACTCCTGTCGAGCTGACATCAGGGTCAAATAAACAAAGCAGACAAGTGAGCTGAAATACCGATCTTCATTCTGAGCCATCCCTCGACTTGTCCTTTACCTGGCATTTACACAATGCAACATTAATGCGACACATCAGATATTACCCTTCTTAGCATGTGTGTGTGTCCTCTGGACAGCCTACATCAATGGATCGCTCGCACAGAGAATAACTGTTGGGAAATATTTCCAATTTCTAATTGTAAATAGACAGAAATCAGAGTGCACAAATACCTCTGATGTATGCAGAAGAAGATTAATCACACATACAGCTATTGACAATAATGGGATATCAATACCAGATTATTGATTTATGTACATTCACTTTTTCTCTGGTCCGTTAATGGCCTCGTTCAACGAAGACACTGGAACAAATGTATTCTTCTCAGGTGGCAATAAATACACTAACATTAATCTCCTGTAATAAAAACCGACCTCATAATGTTTCATACAGCACTGGTAAAGAAAGACTGTACAGCCTCTAGACACACACATTAAAGATATTATTCATCAACTCTTTGTGTAATTGTACACCATTGTAGATGCTGTAGAATGATAAATCTGCCTTTTTACTACTTGAATTACATGAATGTACAAGTGTGTCCAAAAATTTATGCTTGTCTTTTGGTACACGTGTTCACCACAGGCAGAATCAGTGTGTGGTGCAATGTTGACACATTATAAACAATGAGGAAAAGGAAATTACAAACTAGTGTAGACTTGAAACTTTCACTGGCACGATTCTACAGATTCTGCAGTTTCGTTTCCGGAGCGGTGGGCTCAAAGCCGCAATTCATGGTTTTCCTGAAAACCCAATACGTCTGTCGATGGGGCTGCTTGGACAAAGGACCTTAGCACGTTCTCATTCAGTGCAGATCTAAGCCTGCAGGATATGAGGAACATCTGCAATGTTAAATATTGTTATGACGATAAATAGTTGAGTGTGCGTATACAATTTCTCTGTCTTATAGTCACCACCAAGCTGACACCAAATATTCTGAGGGTAGCTGACAGCTTCATCTGAGAGGCCAAATGGTGTGAATGCACAGCCCATGCAGCCAAGGGCTCCATCCGATAAGTCAGATTCATCTGATACACACATGCTAAGTGTGTGAAATAAGCATTTTCCCCGAGGCTACGTCCACGCTAATTTAAAACGAAAACGATCTCCATCCAGCCAAAGATTTTTTTGGCCCGTATCAGAATTAATCTCTGTCCATACTAACACCCATGAAACCACATTTCACATGGCCATTCACGCATTACAGGGCACGCTGGCTCAAACAGGAAGCAGATTGTCTGGTCGGCAGCTGGTTGCTTAGTTTGCAGAAAATATTACAAACTAGAGCAGCAATGGTAAGGGATTTTTTTGGTTTTTTTAGACTGACGACAAGGTGGAACTGATACTAAAAGTACCGCTTCTGATTCATCGCCCGAGTTGCATTCACCGCCTATAGCCGAGGCTGATGCTGTTTGTTTTCTTCTGGAAAAGGTCACATGATGGTAGGGTGACGAATCAGTAGAGGATACGTTGTGGCTGATAAGACCCAATCACCAGGGGAATGTGTGTGTGTCTGCATCAGTTTCCTAAAGTCTCGGTTTCTGCCTGTCCAAACAAAAAAATGCAACCCTGAAGTTTTCAAACATTATTAGAATAAATAAAATGTGTTTTAAGCGCAGCAAAACATAATGCTTACAGTAGCATAGTGTTTAAATTCAATAATATTTC
The DNA here is from genome assembly GCF_022379125.1 of Scophthalmus maximus. Taxonomy (NCBI): domain Eukaryota; kingdom Metazoa; phylum Chordata; class Actinopteri; order Pleuronectiformes; family Scophthalmidae; genus Scophthalmus; species Scophthalmus maximus. The sequence continues at coordinate 8,945,594 of NC_061528.1, read as the reverse complement.
TCCTGGAGAAAACATTTCAAAATGGCAATAACTAAATAATATTCCTGACATGAAAATACTGAGTGAGGATGAATAAAGAACACAGACATCAGTCACTATCTTTCATCTCTCCTGCATCCCCTCTGCTGATGTGAATTCATTGTCTGCAGGTAACGCTGCTTGGGAGGGGGCAGCTGCTGTCTCAGCCTGTAGCTTCAAGTTTTACTACTTTGAAGATATGTGGAGGAATATGTATTTCAGCTTGTTTGTAACAATTCACAATTTAGCTCAACAAACGCACAGTGCATGTGTAAAACATACTGTGGAGGAAGGGGGAAGAGGAAGATATCGCTCGTCAAAACATTTAAAGATTGACGAGGAGGTGATGTGATTACGGAATCTTGTTGCATGTTTGGATCCCACTTACAGTCCTAGGAGTGCAGTTGTTGTCAACTCAAGTAAAACGTTGTATTGTCGCTGCCACCTCGGTGCTGTCCACTGTGTGTGTGTGTGTGTGTGTGTGTGTGTGTGTGTGTGTGTGTGTGTGTGTGTGTGTGTGTGTGTGTGTGTGAATTAGTGTGTGTCACAGAGGAGAAGCTGCAGCCTCACCGTAAAGGACATCACAAAAGGGGAATTGAAAACCGTGTGTGTGTGTGTGTGTGAATGCATGGTGTGAGTAAATTGTCATCCGCGTTTTGCAATGAGTAATTTATGTTACAGTCCAGTCAAGTCCAGTGTCTCTGGAATAACTTTCTGAAGATGACCCCCACATGCCAAAGGAAACAGGCAAATCCCCAACGACTGCGCCCTGCTTGCTAACAAAGTATCACGTTGGAGTAAGATTCTTTTCCTCATCTAACTTGGCTGAATAAGTAGGGAGTGAAAAGACAGACAAAGGAGGAAAAAAAAAACACAATATCCCTTTAGTAAAAAAAAAAGAAAAGAAGAGGTCCTTACTCTGGCATGCATGTGCTTGCACAACTTCCTGAACAGTCATCCACCAGCATTAGTGGGCCCAATCCTTTCTTCTGTCTAGTTACAAATTACAGACCAACTTCTGAGGAAAGAGTGATGGCAACATAGATCATAATCTTTTACTACTTTACCTTTTTGGCGATACTTAGAAATGAGATTACCCGTTTGTACCAAACAGACTGACCTTGGCCAAAAAAAAGGTCTTGTGTCCATTGACCGAGCATGGCCTGACACAGATGTTTGCAAAAGAACTATGAACATATTCTATTTAATCAGTGAATCATTAGCTACAGTTTGATATATTTAGACACAATAGAATCTGATTACCTGCTAGACAAAAACAGTTGGGTGTACCACACAGCTTTAAGGCATGTTGCTTTGGCCTACTTCTTTTTAATCCAAATACACTCAAGGACAAAGTCAAGGCACCACTGACACAATGTTCACACAATGATAAACAGTTGCCATCTTAATTCCAAAACTGAATCCAAATAATTAACTATACCCTCGGACTAGCCAGTACATGTACAGGCGTGCTTTCAGAGTAACCACTAGTCTGTACACTGGCTGATAGCCCGTGAAGACTGCATGTCTCTCTTTCTGGGACAGAATGGTTCACCTCCCCCCGTGGCCTATCATAAATAAATACCGCTACAGAAATATTTGGACAGCTCGATACAGAGCTTTGCAGCACCGCGGGGCTACCATGGGCTTTCTCAGGGACTCCCTTGCCCTACTTATGAGCAGGGGATACATTTCTGTTTTGAACACAGTCTGACACAATGTGTCATAGATTTGCTGTTGTCTCTTCTGCGCCTCAAATTCAAAGAGTTCAGAGTGGTCCCATTCAGACAGACAGGAGGGACTACAAGCCAACAGATTCATGATATTACAGGCCCTGTGTTATCGTTTAAGCAATGCATTTATTAAGCGTAAGGCTCTGTGCTTCGGCGCTTTCAATTTGAAATAAACGAATGGGTGATACATTCAAGTTCCAAATCTCAACTTTGAGTAGGTTTCCGTGAACAGATGAATAACTCACTTATTGTTAAGGTGCAAATTAAATTGACAGATCAACACATTAAGTCAAACAAATCAATACATTTAATATTTAGTGCAAAATCCTTTGCAGTCAATGACTGTCTGAAGTCTTTGACCCACAGACCACTGTATCTTAACTGGAGATTCATCTCTCAGAGCTCTTCAGGTCAGTCAGACTAAGCCATTGACCAATCGGGGATATTACAACTCCTTATTTTGGCCATAACTTTAAGATCTTTGTCCCGTTGAATGATAAACCAATCAGTTTTGGTGCATATGACCAGAGCCAGCCCAGTGTTTCACAGACGAGGTGGTGGCCTTTGGTCATGAGCCGTTCCTTTCTTCTGACAGAGATCAATTTTTGTTTCACAAACCACAGACGTTTGTTCCAGACATCCATCAGTTTAATTTAGCATGTTTTTGTGAATTGCAATTGAGGTTTACCGAGGGTTGGGTCTTGAGGTAACTCCTCTGAGGTTATGGTCGTGAAATCTTTTCTTCATCGTTGACAAGAAAACATATACACCTACATCCTGGAGAAGTGGCTTGGTGTAACAGATCATTTGCCATTTGAGGTTTTCCTGTGCCCAGAAAACTCATTATCTTCCTCACGAATATGGTCACCTCTTCACTCCAAATGCTGACAGACAACTCTACTGCAATCTAAATGACAACTCTCAGACCATGTGAATCCAATTATCCTGCTGTATGTGTCTAAAGAGCTATATCTCCCACACGGTCCTTTCAATATTGACGCTATTCTGATCAAATCAAAGCCTGGACTTAGCACTTAAATGTAATATCCATCGTACAATTTCAAATTGAATGTGTTGAAGCTCGGGGCAAAGAGGCCACACGCGCAAGGTGGCAGCACCCATATTCTGGATATTTTGGCTTAATTTTTGTAGTGGGAGGATATGGGTACGCCAGCTCTTAAATTTACTTATTTGCCGCCGCTGCTATGTCATGGAGCTGAATACTTGAATTTACACAAATCTACAGAGCACTTTTAATTCGAAACAATAGATACAGAAGGTTGGGTCACATGGCGACCCACAGCCGAGGGGAAAGGGAGAGACCGGGGGGAAAGAGAAGATAAAAGAAGTGAGACAAAATTTCATTAGCTACTGATATTCACTGCAACAACCAGCGTCACACACACACACACACACACACACACACACACACACACACACACACACACACACACACACACACACACACACACACACACACACACACACACACACACACACACACACACACACACACACACACACACACACACACACACACAGAAAACAATCCTGGCAGAAACACTGAGGTCATCCTTTTCCACAATTTATTTCTTCTCAAATCCTGTCAGAGGCAGACAGACAATAACTTATGGGCCAACATAATTCATCCGTCTGGGGACTCAGCATGAAGGTAATGATGCCCCGCTACTGAAACACCAAATGAAAATAAAGACAATAGATGTCCCAAAGAACGAAATGTAAACTCCCCAAAATTCCAAAGCTATCAATGAGAGATAGGAATGAGTTAAGTCACTAACAATAACATATTTAAAAACCTTTAAGTTGTCTGAAACATGTAATTAAGACATAATAAAACTCCTATTGTTCTTTTAATGGGCAGCACTAAACCTGTTTTTGCAACGACCACAATTAGGGTTCGCTACCAGCCCTCACCTCTGCTGACAACACTGGTAAACAAGCTTGAGATCAATATAACTATACCGACAAGGACATCTTTGCAATCCAAATATATGCAAACAAGGACAATATAATCAAATAAGATCATCAAGTCAATAATCCACAGTGTTCCATTATTGTACATTACGTCAAAGAAAAGCTAAAATTTAAATCCACAGCATGTGTGAGAAAATAATCGTAACCCATAAATGTACTAACACTTAGTGTTAACTAGGACGCTGTGCTGAACAAGACAGCAATGTGTGGAAGCATTTTGGATTTCCCGCCAAAGATTTGGGGAAGTGCCTAACACTAATATCACCAAGACAACGTAGCGTTAAATGAAAGTGTCAGCAACCAAACTGGACAGAACAACAATTTGACAATGTAACTTGGGATGTGACCCCATGAGTTGTTTTCGACATAATCGGCACAATTTACCTGCTTATTATTATTATTAAATGTCCTAAGTACATAATTATACATCACGAAACATTTGCAGGGAAAGACGCCCATAAACATGGGCCAAATGTCATATCAAGTCTAGTCAGTACATTCTCTTCAATGCATGTTCTTTGTTAAAATGGCTCCATATGATTTCAGTAGCTTAACGCCACCGGGTTTTGTTGTGAACAGACAACACGCAACAACAGCCGCTAGGTCAACAAGAAAAAAGGGGCCGACATCATTTAATATTTGGGCCACTGAAATACAATCAGGCTACAACAGCATTTAAAGAGTGGTGTGGGCTTTTCTTCTCTCATCTTAATCCTTCTCATCATGTGTTGCTTTAATAGAGATAATGAACAGTTTGATGCTCAGAGGCAAGGCCAAGACATCTCGACTGTGTCTGTACGTACATGCTGTATCCCATTAATCCATTAACTACGGAGAACAGCCAGGGCTTCTAAAGGGGAAAATTAGAATTTATTGGGTCATGCAACATGTCTTTCTCTCTTCATAGAAGCGAACGTGTGTGGGGAAACCACAGTGTACCCCAGCCCCATATTGTCACGGGGTCTTTTCTGATAGAGGTACAGTTGCAGCTCAATCAGTCAGGAAACAGCTCTAACATTGTAGTTATACAGTAACACCAACTGTCCCCTTGACTACTGGTGGCAATGTAGTACAGTCGAATGTCTCTCCCCATCCCCCACTCATGCGCTTTCCCCAAGTCTGCAGGGGAATATCAATATGCATCATTCATATTTCAGCTTCAACTAAAAAGTCTCAAACTTGCACTGGTGCAACTTAAAGTGTGGTGGATGCGTTTGTTTGTTTTCTATTGTGCAGCTGAGGGCAGAGCCGATGTCCCGAAGTAAGTCACCGAAATGGGACAACGTCCAAACCTGTAAAAACTTATTGTATTTTCCTAAAGTGGTCCCACAGCTCCCGCAAACCGAGGTTTACAAGAGTAAAAAAACACAGTATGAGAACAAAAAAAATGTACCAAGAAAGAGAGAAGGTTCAAAAAGACACGGGCAGAAAAAGATTCCAACACACGTGTGAGTCAGTGGGTGACGAAGCTGTGCCGGCAGCCTCCTGATCGATGGCACGATCACCCATTTCTGAAAGTCATTATCCTCTTCGCGTATATATATATATATATATATATATATATATATATATATATATATATATATATATATATAATAATAATAATAATAATAATAATAACCCGACACGGACTGAATACGGTGCGGCACCGCGCCACGCGACTTTTAAAAAAAAAAAAACCTCGCTTACCAGTTTGTTTTGTTTCCTGCTCTCTTCTTTCTTTCTTTTTTTTTAAATTGTGAGAGCGAACTCGTGGTGGCCGCCGCCGCCGCCGCCTCTTCCTCTTCCACAAGGAGAAGAAAACCTCCAACTTCAGCAAGAAGGCGACGACTTTCCTCCCATTTCGCCTCTCGTCATATTTCAAGTTCCGACCGCCGCGGCGCGTCTGTCTTTCCTGTGTGCGCGTGACCGACTCCCAGGCGACTCGTCCGCCCGCGCTGAGCGAAGCGACACACACACACACACACACACACACACACACACACACACACCCACGCTGACAACTGACGGTAAAGTTGAGACTGAAGGGGGGAGTGGGCGGGTGGTGGGGGGGGGGGGGGGGGGGGTAAAATAAAAAAAATGAAAAGGAGTTTCTGGAGCTGAGGGCTGCGGGCGACTGTGTGGAGTTTCACCGCTCACTGAGAACAGGGACGTGAAGAGGCGGGAGAGAGACGTAGACAGAGAATAGGGGGGGGGGGGGCTTACTGACCTTAAACCTGAATATCGAAAACATTAGAAAGTGTCTTACACTATATAAATTTCTATATATTTTTTATATATATTTCTATATATGTATATATTTCTATATATAAATATATATGTGTACATATACATTTCTATATATACATTTCTATATATACATTTCTATATCTTACTAAACTAACTGGCTGATACATAATATATGATGTCCTGAAAAAAACCTCACTCTATATAATCTTATCTGTGTGCACATAAAGGAGATAAGCAGCGTGCTAACGTCCAAAGGGGCTGTTGTGTCAATGTGGCAACACTGGATGCTACTGTACCTTAATGTAGCTTTAAAAAAAAAAAAAAAAAAAAAAACTATAGCTCAAATGGAGCTGTTTTAGCTTTGCCCCCTACACATTTGCGTTTAAATTATAATAATTAAGAAAAACATAATTAAAAACAGCCTATAATGTATTGTACAAGCAGGGAGCTGAGGCTCTCAGGCTACGGTCTTGCATGTTGCCTATTTGCCCCCCCTCCCCCCATCTTCCCCTCAGCCACTCTCCCCTCCCCCAACCACTCGCCAACTATTTTTCGCCTGCCCGGTCGCACGGCGGCTGATTAATTCTCCTTTCGCCTTGCTCAGTCATTCAGATTTGGAAAGTAAATAACAAGTTGACATCATTACGGCTCGACACTGGTGTGACACATTCCTTCGGTTACCGTACACGCGGCTGTACGCGCGCACCACACATTTCGTCCTGTCAAAGCCACTGCTGCTGCTGCTGCTGCTGTTTCAGTTGCAATGCTTTTGTGCTGTTTGCTTTTAGTCGCTCCCAACTTAAGCGTAAGAACGTGGGAATAGGATGTTGTATTCACACTCAAACACACAAGAGAATTATTATTGGTGAGGAGATGACAGACGATTTGATTGTGAATAGAGTCAACGCGACCACTTAGAGGTCACAAAGGTCATGTGCCTCTTGGAAGGATTCAGTCTATTTCAATTCAAAATGTACTTGGTGTTATAAACCGAGTTAGTCCAGCATTGAAAGCGTTTATGCCCTTTAATATTTTGTTTTTGTCCTTGTCACGGTTTCCACATTTAAAAGACTAGAATGGGCACCCAGAGCGCATACCTGGGCCAAGGACGACAACCCAACACATGATTATCTGGTTTTATAGTAGAAATATCAAGTAAAAAAAGAAGCGGTCTGATAACCGAGCAAAATGATTTATTCATCATTAGACACGGTTAAATCTTTAGTCCCTTTCACACTGGCCAAAACACCCGTGTAAACCCGCTAACACCCGGCGTTTTCTGCAGTGTGAAAACGTTTAATCGGCATTCAGCCCCGGGTCAAATGAGCCTGCAATAGACCCGGGTAATAATCGGCTAATTTGCGCGATGACGGAGGCGAAGAAGGCTGGACTCCTCCGTCGGTAACTGCTGTTACCTCACCAGCTACAGTAAAGACACCTCTCGCGTGTAGCTAGCTCGTCTAGCCTAGCTTTGGCTCGTTGGTGGTAACAACTAACACAGTCCAGATCATCGATGAGGTTTACAACGGGGCACTTTATTTCAACCCTTCGGCGGACACACACGGCCTCATCGGGCGGTCTCTCATTACACAGTGGCCATAAACTGTCGCTAACATGGACGATGTGTGGAGCCGATGCGCTGATTTTGTAAACTTTGAAACAGTGACAAGTACAAGATCTAAGGTGACGTTGACCACCGGCTCACTGGCGCCCATGCTTTCTGTTGTTTACTACACGGTTCTTCTTCTTTGTTCTACGGCGCGCACCGCTCTCTACCGCCACCTATGGCCGCCAACTGTCACTACACGATCATCAGACCCCGGTCTGCTCGCAGTGACAGTGGCCAATTGCCGATTAAACGCAGGGCCTAGACGGTAATTTTGGTGTGAAAGAGGTATATTTAATGACAAGCCAATTTAGAACGTCATGTTTGGAGATAAAACGTATATAGGATATAATTTGAAAGTTAACCAATGCAATTAAGTATGACATTTCATGGGGGGTGTTTCAAGGGTCCCAATGGTATATCACTGGGACCCTTGATGACCTTGAAACAATAGCAAATACATGTAAGCAAAACTTAGAAAAAGCAATAAATAGGGAATGAAACAACATCACTATATCTCACCGTTACACCATAGAAGACATTCGAAGATGTCTTTGAGGTCCGAACATTTGTGTACTGGGTGGGACGTGTTCTGTCAGCTAGCTTTCACGTTTACTACACAACTATCTAAAAATCCACATATACTGAAGAGTATCGGGGAACAAAGCCAACCTTTTCCTGAGCCATTTGCAGATGTTGTAGGACCATGTACTGCAGCGAGAGTCTTGTCAAATCTCTTCTCTGGAGTAATCCATATTTGATGAGGGCAGATAAATGGATATATGAGCTCAGCTTAACAGTCTGCCAAATAACTGTTTCACAGCCTTATCTTGACAGTAAATTGTCATATAGATTTCAGTAAGGAAGTGAGGGATCTAATTTCCGGAAAATGATATAAGTTGAACATTTGGCTGGATTCATATATCCGGCCCTGCGTAACCCATCTGCATTTTCATGCCTGCTGCGTGATCCTCAGTCAATCCTTCGCCTTTGTTGCGAGGTGCTGTGATGTGGTGCATTACATGACTTGTAGTTTCACAGGGGTTGAACTGCAAGACGATGCACACCGGGCCCATATTGGCGGGGATGTAGATTAATAACTTGGGTCATTAGTCAACTGGAAGCAACATTCTTAGTTTTCATGTGGCAATACACATCTGTGAACTGGTGTTTGTCTCAAATTGAAGTGATGTGTAGATTTAGATAAACAGGCAGTGACACAAAATGGTCGGTGTTGGCACTTTAAAGGACGTCTGAGAATCGCCACTTGAATGTGTCTGTCAAACATGATGAAACTGCATCAGCAAAAAGGAACAACAATTACACCCTCACCAACACCAATCCTAAAGTAGGATTTACTAAATGCAATTATATTTGATAGGGTGGTGTTTCTGTTAATTTGTCAATTTTCTGAAAGTGTGGTTTGTGGCTTGATTACACTTTGAAATGTGTAACTGTATAGAACTCGAAATGAATACTAAGTAGAAAAGTGAGAGTTTTGTCTTATAGCTCAGATGGTTAATAAACAGGCTGTATTGAATTTCCAATACTTTCACCACCGTGCAGCTGGAGCATTCCACTTTTTTTCCTCTTCTGGAAAATAACTATCCCTCAGGATTTTAGAAGTACTGATCCTCATCTCAGCTCCGTCACACTCTGCTGCAAACCTGCCTGAGCTTACAGTCCGACGAAACCACAAGGACAACATCCACTGCAATTAAAGGACGCACTGGAATTCTGAATGATTATTTTTTTTGCATTTATTTAAAATAGCCACTTGCTGGAAGTATTACTATACCTCACCCCACACAAACAGGGACATGCCATGTGTATATTAACTGTATCCAGGCATTATAATCAGTGCTAATCAAAGCAACCCAGGCCATTAACTTGCCCGTGTCTGCTGTATAAATCCTCAAAAACTCCAGTCATTCAGCTCTTATCCCACCACGTTGCTCTTTGCACCTTCTGCACATTTACTACATGGTGTATGGTAGCAATGCTTCCTGCCATAGAGCTGGGGCTGACCTCCTAACAAAGAACAGGTTCAATCTGCCTCCCCTCCCCCAACCCGGGAAGCTGATGAGGGTCACATGACCTTTCTAGACAGCACTGAGGAGCAATGGTAATATGTACGGGTGGGGGAAGGGCGCAGTGAGTCACACGACTCTTGTTGTGTCGTTATTAGGCCGGGACGCACAGGGAAAGCTCAGTCTGTGGCAGGGGAATGTCCAACGGCGTATCTATTCCTCATTGTGCCCTGGTGTCCTCTGACATAGTGGACTTAGTTCCTTAGGCCCTGCTGCTTTATTTACACTGTAAAGAGAATGGGAGCATGGGGGCTGCGGCCGGCAGACCCAGTCGGGAAGAAAAAGGCTGCACTATTTGTATGTGTGTGTGAGGGTCTGTTTCTCTGTGTGTGTGTGTGTGTGTGTGTGTGTGAGTGTGTGTGTGTGTGTGTGTGTGTGTTAGTGTGTGTGCGCGCCCGTGCACATCAGAGCACGTGGCATTACAGAGAAAAGGCAAGCCTTGTGTACTCACTGCACAACACCTCCCCCACCATCTTCCTCCACTCCCCCGCAGCAGCCATGTACACCAGCTAGAGATGCAGAAGGCTGTGGTACACTGTTATGTCATAGCCTACAGACCTATTTTCTAGACAAAGCAAAGCAGAATATCAGAGAGAAAAAAAAAATCTATTTTCAGGTGCAGACTTCACACAGGCAAAGAAAAGTTGGTTTAGCAGTTGTCAAAGAAGAGCTGAAATGAACGAATATGAATATGTAAGCTGCTGCAAATTACTCGCTCAAGGAGTTGTGTTCTTTTCTCAAGAGCATCTCAGTATTTGAAAAATGCATGGTACTTTAGGGAGCCACTGTCCTCCCTCCACCTCAATAAAATTCCTTTGACGGAACAGGGGGAGGGAGAGAAGGCGGGAAAAGCAGACAGATGTCAGAGATTCAAGGGTCGATGACAGAGGTCAAGGGTTGGTGACCTGGCCATGCAACAGGCTTGCCTTCCCTTTCCTCCTCCTCTAGCACAATGCCAGTCAATAACTTTACAATTCTTTCTTCTCACAGTGACATTTCAATCTCTAAGTTACACAGTGTTGAAATTCCCTCCTAAACTGTGGAAGCAGTTATTTTGTTCCCCTGTTTCACTGTTTATGTTCTTCAGTAGATGTTTAAATCCAACTGTGTGATAGATATATAGAGGGGCCATTAATACTTTTTGGGGGATAGAAAATCGTTTTAGGATTTTGCAATAATATTGCCAAGAGTTAAATGAGATAGCTCACGCCTCTAGCACAAGAAAATAACAGATAACATAATAACAGCCAGCAGCCTGTTAGCTTTGCTTTGCATAAAGGCCGGAAACTGCAAGAAACAACTATTCTGGCTCGTTCCAAAGACAAGCAAGACTACTCATTTTTTTGTGTCGGTTATATAATTTAGACGAACTGCAAACTGTCTTCAGCACTAGGTCATTTACATCATATATTGTGGACATTTGCAGACACAAATGCTTAACTTTAATATCGAAGCTCAATGTTCATCTACAGCACAAAGATCATGGCTACGTTTTCACAATGTTATACCTTATGGTAAATATTACCCAGTACTGTTATAAGATGGTTAAGTTGTATGATAAATTCTCCATACCCAAATCTTTATGTGTCTAGATATAGACAATGCAATTAGGTTCATCCTATTTCTAAAAAAAAATGAATGGGTTATTTTGACATTACAGCTTAACTTACTAGTTTAAATTCTTTTAAGTTAATGTTGAGCTAGCCTAAAATAGAAACCAGCCTGGTTAGTTTTCCTGAAAATATAGGGCGGGGTTAGCTTTCAGCCTACAACCCGAGGGCGTTTTAACATTCCTACTGTATGTTTTCTAGCCAGGAGTATCTCACAGGAGCTGTGACACATATTGTTAGCGTCGAGGCTGGGGGATGGACATGTCTGCTGTGCAGGGGCTCACTGATTTCAGCCTTCTGCTTTGTCATGGAAACATAACGCTGCGTAATGGGCCTCAACTCAGCTACACACATGAGCATCGTGATTATGACATGTCCCTGTACATAATCCGGATCCTGAACTGGCATTTTAAACATCGCAGTCAAGGTTCAGCTGGAAATAAGTGTTGACGAAAGAGAGAAGCACGGAGATTTACATGTGACCGAGTATACGATGCGATTGTGCAACAGACAGGAAAGAACAAACTGTATTATCACACATGAGGATGAAAGTCATTCACATGGGGATGTCAAGCACCTCATGATCTGATATGTAAAATGACTATCATTCAGAAAGCATTACCATCTGTCAACATTTCCGTATTACCAAATGAGGTTGTAAAACACAGATAGATCTTTCTGCACTCTGTCTGTGTTACCCCCCACCCCCCCACCCCATTTGAATGTGTGTGTGTGTGTGTGTGTGTGTGTGTGTGTGAGTGAGACAGACACAGAGAAAGAGAGATTACATTGAATATCAAAATGTATTCTATTTTCCATCATATCTGATAATTGTTTCCCTGAGACGAGAGAAAAAAACCTCCCCCTTATAAATTCTCCGTTGTTGGATATTAATGCTGGATCATCTCCTGGAAAATATTGTGTGTGTGTGTGTGAGAGAGAGAGAGAGAGAGAGGAGGGTTTCAAAGCTCTTGTCTTGGCCTAAAATGTATCTGTGGACACATTGCCATCTAGTGGTACTAAATCAGTACAGCATCCATTTATAAACACATCCGCCTCATATGGATAACAACTTTTCTATCCTCACACAGGGACTACATCTGTCCATTTATCACATATATAATATATATATATAATCTGAAAATAAACACAAGCCCCCACTTCGTAAAAAAGGGGGCAGTTATAATAATCTGGCCTGCTAACAACCACTGAGGGACACTGGGGTGTCAGTCAACCATCACTGTCTAAACTGAGACCAAAATGTAACTTCATCTCCAAGTGGGTGGTTTGTATGTGAATAACAGCCCGTCACTCCCACTCCCCTGCACAACGCTGCATTGTTTTGGGATGTCGTTAAAAAGGGAAAATATCTCATGCAGGCATCTATTTAGAAGTCCTCCACGCCGGCTAGGTTTTTTCCAACCACATATACAAGACAAATATTTTCACAGGGAATGTTAGAAATTCTTGTGAACACACTGGGAGTGAATAGGCTTGAAATCATGAATAGACACAAGAGGGACTGTACAGCTGAGGGGATTTTTTATCAGGGAGACAGACTATTTAAAGAGACACACATCCTATATTTTATTAGTGTCAAGCTTCACCTGAATGGATATCACAGTGCAACGTCACAGGCATAAATTATTGGCCATATTATTGACCGAATCAACGACGATGTATGGATTTCAATCGAAATATATAAAGCGTACTGTAAATCAATATTACCCCTTGCTCTCATTTGCAAGTGTAGCATGCACACAACATTTCTTTTTAATGAGTCTCCCTGTGTGGTTTACATATCAATACAAAAAAAAATCTGCTAATGTAATGGAATAATTAACCTGCTATGCAAATAATCATGCTACAGTTAAAAATACTGAACATAATATATTTTGCTTTCGATTCAAGTCTGCTGGTGAAGCTGTATCTTGCTTTAGCATGTCTGGTTGGCTGACTTGGTAAAAGGAACAAAGAGGATCAATAAACAAAACTAATTGTTAAAAATGATCCCCTTTCTCTGCGATTCTTCAGGAAAAGCAATCGCCTCTCTTAACTTGGCATGTGATGAAAGGTGTTTAATGACCCACTACCTGGGTATTGACTTGGGCAGGACGGCAGTGTTTTCTGCCTGCACTTGGTGGATAATGCGGCTGGTGATAACTGCCTCAATGATGTCACCGAGGTAGCTCGCTCTTGGAGACAGGCATCGTGTTTTTGTTTAACGTTGGTTGCCGATTTGCCTGAGGCCATTTTTCTTAGAATGAGTATCACCCAGGAAATATGATTATGTTTCACATTAAGTCATAGTGGTGATAATATCCGCTGTGGTGGAATTGTAGTCCTACAGTTACGGTTGTCATCACGCGCGAGGTCTCTGAACTTACTGTCTCCTTTTGTAGCGGCTGGGTATTAACATGCTCTTTTAAGAAGGTGTTCAAATTCTGAAAACAGCAACAGCTATTCCAAAACCATGCATATGCAAGTCCATTAGGAATGTATATTCTATTAGACCTTTCTTAACACACTACTTTTGTTGGAATAAATAAACAATTCCTAGAGATAATGGGGCGAGATCCACTGTTTAACTCCTAAATACACAGTATAAATGTACGCAAACTGCACTTTTGATCTATAATATCTAAAAGTTGTTAATGCTGGATTACTGCCTTCATCTTCCTCAACTAATCTTCTCTTTTGTTTGCGAGTGTTCACAGCAGAAGCTGGTTGTCCGCTCTGATCCCGGTGGCCCCTCATCAAAGGTGTGAACAATGCGTCCACCTGCGCCTCAGAGCATCAAAGATACTTGCAGTGTTTGATCGGTGTTGGACATTCTTTCCTCAGGAGCATGTGGGCTGGGAACTGATACTGGTGTGTTGTCTTTTGGGATGCCCTTTGTCAGATCATGTGACACAAACACACACATTTCTGCTGCTGAACTTTAAAAGGCAGTTGGGGGGATGGGGGGATGGGGGGGGGGTGGGCAACTGGTTTTATTTGAAATATTAGTCATTATCTGTAACTATTTTTTAACAATATACTCTCATGAAGTCACGCAAAGTTAAGAAGACTGGGTTGCAGGATGGAACCTGCGTAGCATTGAATGTTCTGTTTTATAGGCTCGTGAGGCAGATTATCCACACGAAAGGTCTATTTATATAGGTAAACACTTGTTTCCAATGGAGACTCATTGTAAACATGGGTGTGGATTAATGTCGTGATATGACTTAAGAGACAAAACCCGGTCAGACAATCGCACGCTTTTCGATAGCTTTGCAGTCTGAGTTCACCATTGGCAGAGGCCTTTCAACGTCAAAGAAAGCATGGCGTCGGAGGGGGATACGTGAAGCAACACAGGCTGCAGGAGACATCAGGACCGCACACAGACAGTGTGTTTCCTTCACTGCACACTATAAACCCCCACACTCACACACACACACACACACACACCCCAACACACCACACATGGCTGTAATAAGCCAACAAATTAAGCCATTATACCGTTTTTAAGGTACACAGACATCCGTGTTTAAATATTTTAAGAGTAGCATGGGATCTCTCACCCCAAGTTACATTGTATGTCTGAGACCACCAGGGAAATGAACACACCATCATATCATTAGAGAGCTGTGAGACTGTTTGCATGATACATAGCCATACAGGCCTCTGCTCTCATTATCATTATTATTATTATTATTATTAGGGTCTGCTTACTCACACAGAATTCAATGTTGAGTTTTTATGATGGACATGGGAATTTGGGTCCAGTGGGATTTTTTTTTAAGGTGGATTTCATGATCCCCATCATTGGTAAGGAACATATTTGGCATTCAGGATGTTCTAATATGGGCATATTACAGTTTCAGTGGTGAGGCACCGGTCAAACTATTTGGCACAATGTGTAATTTGCCCACGGCAAGATGGCGACTTAAGCCAAACGTAATGATGGTGTGTAAGTGTGTTCACTCCCCCCTCTGAATACAGTTTAAGAGCAACACCTATTAAACTCCATTATGCTGCTGCTGTAATGGGGTTCAGGGAAGTACTCCGTGAGCTGACAAAAGCAGGAGTGTCTAGTAAAACCCTCGAGGGAACTTACTAATTAAATGCTCACTCCGTAACTCCAATAAGGATTTCAAGCTTTTCCTACATGTCATATTTTCTCCACACCTGAGGCCATGAACGGATGCCAGAAGCTGGGAGTCCATCTTGAGGAATTTAGTCAGGATGGTTTTAATAGTTTTTTATGTAGAATTGTTTTTCCAAGCTACTGTTAAACTGGGGAGGCGAGAGCTAAAAGGGAAAGGGCTTCCCTGGGATACTGGCAAGCTTCACCGTGGGCCATATGTGAGGGCTTTGCACAGAAAAACCTGTTTACTCCACATTTTGGATGAGTGAAGTCATCAGTGGATGGCGGAGGATCTAAACCCTCTGCGTGCATTTGAAACTTGCTGTTCTTTGTGCCTGATATATATCGCTGGGGCCTTATATGAACAATAAAAAAGAGCACATGCAATAGCAAATACATGCATAAATAGATCAATGAAAAAAGAATAAAATCTCCACTTTTACCTTTTCATCATCGTCTTATGTGTCAACAAGTCAACAATAGTATTAAAGGGGCTCGCCAAGAATGTTTCACACAAAGTTCCGTATAGTACTCAGCCTGTGTACTCAGTGTTTTCAGTCAATGTGAAGGGACAATTACATACATTGGAAACACGACCCTGTCATCAGGGTTACGTTGTGTATCTCAGATTATCTTTTGGGACTTTTACATCAAAGCCCCCATTACACTATTGAGGTGTAGATTTTTCGACGATATGTTCGTGTAGGAGGCCGGGGAGGGTGGTTCGATATGATATGCCTTCATTCGTGGGGAATAAAGGCATAATGGGGAAATTTGGACAGTGACGTACACTGTCAAGTTTCATTGTGGCAAATGTAGGATGCAGTGTCTGTGGAGCTTTATCCAATCTAAACTATCCAAAAGTTTGGCTATCTCCTCCACCTCTGCTGCCTCCATTTTGGACCATTCACTCTTCCCATTTGTCACAAGTGAGACCCAACATCATTTAGAGGTGCAATCCTAAATTGCTGAAATGCATTCGAATCAAAAATGACTAATTACACGTACGGTGGAATACGAAACAATAAACAAGGGGCGATAATAGAGCCTGAACTGGCCGACACGGGACAGTGTAGCCACGAATAAAACTTTGTACAGCACGCTGCACAGTGTTGCGCGGGACCGAGCATGTGCAGAAAAAATGGATGAGGCCAATAAATCACCACCGGTCTCGTTTCTGTCCATCCCGTGCAACTCGTGGCGACGACAGTGATTTCCATCCATTCAGCGCGTTCTCGTCCTTCCGGCTCTCCCATGGGGCCGCTCGTGCACGGAGCGGCGCGCGGGACGCCGCCGCGGCTCCTACCTGCCGGGGGGGCTCCTCGTGTCCGCCAGTCAGCGCGGGATCGTCCAATCGCGGCGCTGCCTGAGCCCCGAGACTCCGCCCCGGCGTATAATTGAACTTTCTTTAGTTCACTCCGGCGGAGCCTGCGCGCAGTCAGTGTCCGCGCCGCGCTGGGGATTAAGACGACGCACGAGCGCCGGGGACCATGTTTTCCAGGAGCCTGAACGCGTGCGTAACGCTGTGTGTGTGGATTACGGCGCTCGCGAGCCCGGGCGGCGTGCGCGCGAGGAGGCAGGACGACTCGTTCTTCACCGGCAGCGTGTACCGCGCGAGGTGCGCCTCCCGATGCCTCAGTCTGCACATCACTCGCATCTCCGCCTTCTTCAAGCACTCGCAGGTAACGACGCCGGTCCAACCGCCACGGCAGCATCCCAAACGACCCCGATGACGTTTGTTTACTCCGTGTGGATGAAAAGACGTGCCATGCAGTTCGAGGCTCACCGCCACACACACACACACACACACAGACCTGTTTCCCCTGA
Organism: Scophthalmus maximus; assembly: GCF_022379125.1. Lineage (NCBI taxonomy): Eukaryota > Metazoa > Chordata > Actinopteri > Pleuronectiformes > Scophthalmidae > Scophthalmus > Scophthalmus maximus. Next base: position 8,928,357 of record NC_061528.1, on the reverse strand, counting down.
GCCCATTGTCACTGCATGGTGCTGGGACACTTCCCTAGTTTTCTTTCCCTCTGTCAGGACTGACCACAGGCGAGGAAATGTGATCTGTCTGAAGCATAAAGTATCAGCATCTTTAATGGATGAAGGTCTGAGTTGCTTGCAAAGTTGCCACACTCTGTGTATATATATATATGTTTATGTATATATATACATATATATGTATATGTATATATATGTATGAGTGGCCGCCTGTGCGTGCAGACTCTTCAATATGTGTCTCATCAACACCGCAGTGTTTCTGCGGCCGAGGGATGACGGCTGGACTTTGATCGGAGACAGTTTCCATTCATTCCTTGCTGATCACCGGGAGAGTAGATAACCGTTTCCATTAGTTCAAACGTGATGGACGTGACTTCTCTCTCATGAGGACTCTGTGTCGTGTTACTTCTCTGCTGCCCACTTCTTCTTTTTAAGGTGTTTGTCTCTGAAACGAGACCCCTGCATATTACAGCATTTTCCATTATAGGGATTTGAACTATAGTGTGTGTGTGTGTGTGTGTGTGTCCCACTAAGCATGTTGTGTGGCAGACCCTGTGTGAAGCTGCCATAAATTAGCTGTGTGTTCTTTAAAATGATTTGGTGTGTGTGTGTGGTGTCAGCCGCTGCTTTTCACCCTCCACTGGACACACTGTTCTCTCCCAGGACTCCCGGAGAAAAGGACCGGTCACTGATCCTTCTCTTCTTTGCTTTTTCTTCTTCTTTTCTTTTTCCACCAGCTATCTCTCTGGTGACCGCCTTTGTGCTCGCTTCATTTGCATTTGCAAGGCTCCTCTTTTCTTTCTCAAGGTGCATTAATGAATCCCCTAATTGTCAGGAAACACTGTGGGGCAAGGTGAATTTGTAATTAGGGCTGATGAATCAACAGAGTGCACTTCTTGTTTTCTTTGTCCCCAATTAACTTTACTTTGAAAGCACTTATTGATCCAGTGCGTCGGTCCCTCCACGGAACACAGAGACCTACTGCGGTCAATTCTTGCATTTTCATTCAGAGATGCTGCACAGGGGTGAGGGATGCATACGGTTTACTGTAATTAACGTCCCCCGTGGGACAGAAAACTAGTGGTGCTGTGTGCATCCAGAGGGCACAGATGGAAACCAGTGCTGCCTAACGCGCAACTTGGCAGGTAGTGTGAGGGATTTATTTTGAGAAAGTTCCAAGGATACACCACGGCCCTGGGTTGCAAAGTTGGAGAATTAGATCTGACTGACTGACAAGTCGAATAACCGGCGGACGTCTCGGGTCTAATGAAGGGCTAATAGTCGATATAAGTGACCTGCAGAGCCTCGGGGTCTGAGGCAGCCTCAGTCAGCGAGGGGAAAATGAGAGGGGAGGTATTTGTGTAAAGAGAGGGGCATTTTTATGGTCGGTGATAAGCAAGGTCGCTCGAGCGAGCCTGCGGGGTCCAAGAATAGAAAGCAATTGTTGATAATCTACCGTCTAATGCGCTGTGTTCCCAACAGTCCTTTCAGGTGAAAATGGGGGGTCTGGTCAGCTGCAAAAACAAATGCCCCCCCCCCCCCCTTGCCCTCTACCCTCTGGCCCTGCCAATAAATGCCAGCATCACACCTCACAGGCATGTCGAGGATGTTACACGGGGCTACCGCCGCCGCTCCGCCGCCGAGGTCACCTTCCCGCTAAACGCTGGCCCCCCCAGTTGTGCTAAATGCGATAAGCTCTAATGTTCTTTTGCTCCAACACTTTTGCGGAGCACGCTCAGTCAGCACAACCTACAGGTGGATCTGCCTCCGCTGCCAGATCTCATTACAGCGAGGGGGCCGACAGGCCGCTCGGAGCTCCACTCCGATGATTGAGACGGCAGACCTTTTAATTCAACGCGGACATCCTTCAGGGGTCATTTAATACCCCGATAGGGAAACCAAGACATCCAACACTTTCCGCTCTAATGGAAGTGAAACGCCTGGGCTGCATGTCAAAGCTGTGAATTCTGCCTACTGTTTCTCAATATTTTTTACTTTGTCTACTCAATATCTAGTAATCTTTGTCGACCGCTACTCTTGCTGGTCATGGTGCAAGAGACTTTTTTTGCAGCAGGATTTTAAAGCTCTGTTCTCCATATCAGCTCTAATTTGATCAGTCTGCGAACACTGGAATGATACTCTGAGAATTTAGCACTTGCAGATGTTCTGAACACCCACGCGTCTTTCCTTTTTTTTTTTATTTGTCTGAATCAGAGGACAAATCGGAGACTCTGTTTTAATTGTTGCAATTATGAATCAGTGCGAAATGGAAAGAAGCACGGAGCTGGAGACTTAGGAAACACATGGGTAGTCCGTTGGTTGTGAGATTTACAGCTTCTCTGGATTTATTGATGTAATAGTATTTCCAAATACAGATTTATTGACATTTTACACCACTTTTGGGGAACTTGTCACCCTAGTATAATAGACAGAGGGGAACACCCAACCATAAATATTAGCCTCGGACACTCTAAAATATTAAGAGCGAGCTGGGAACTCTGTGCAATTATGTATTCTGAAAGCATCAGCCTTGTAGTGGATTATTTATGTGGGGACCTGGGAAGCCAAAAGTAAGGTGTGTCCATGAGGTCTTGTTATTACGTTCAAAGCAATAAAAATCTAACACTTTAGATTCAGTCATTCATTTTTTGAACGTGCTGCACGGTGAAGTCAAAGCATCTTACTTGAGAGATTTGTGTTTTAGGTGAAGGGAAGAAAAAACATCGGAAAGTAGTTTTTCCGTGTCCCCTTGTTTTCTCCTTTTGATATTAAATAACCCGTGGTGGGATCCGGCCTCGGCCAGTGCCTGTCTCATGTGTGGAGTTTTTCATTAGCGAAGACAGCGGATGAATGGGGGTCTATGTAGCTTGGCCGTACCTCTCTGTAAGCGCTCAACATGACAGTCCTGTCTGTAAATCTCAGCCCCCAGTGCCGCTACACCGCGAGCTACCTCATTTGACAAACAGCCCTCATTCCAAAGTGGAGACACGTTTACGCCACTTGTTGTTTTGGATTTCTGAATCCCCCTTTAATGTGAACGCTGGACGTGCGCTCAACTCATTAGCTCACTTTCAGGGCGCCCTGTCAAATAATTCATATAAAGTGAATAATTGATGAGAACAATGACCACAGCCCTCAAGCCCACTCAAGTCAAAGCCTAAATCTTGAGGCCCTTTTATTTTAGTGCTGCATATGTGCCCTGCAGGAGCAGTTCTTTTGGTGTTGCCTCAGGACCCCCGAGCCGTCAAAGGACACACAGAGACACCCGTCTGTTCTTTGAAGTCCTATCTCCTGTTAACTTGGCCTCACAGACCAGCAGCCTTTTCTCCAGTAGCGCAGTGCTGCAAAACAAATGGGTGGGATTAAGTGCAACAAAAACACTTCCCCAGTGTAAACAGAGATCCACTTAATCCAAAACGAGAGAGATTCCCAGGAAGCAAACGATTTTCCCATTTTACAAAAGGTGGAATTCTATCCTCCCAGATAAAAGGTTTTTTTTTTGTCCATGCTCTCTCCTCAGTTGTCTAGACAATGCGACACGCCCCTGGCCACCTGCTCCGACTCCTCAGCTGACAACAACCAAAATGTACGTCTGTGATAAATCTCCTGTTTACATGACTCCCCCAGTGTCACCGACGAAAGCAGAGGGGGTTAGCCGCACATTCGTAGACCACTGTCGGGGCCTCCTCTCCCCGACCCCAGTCGCACAGGAGGGTATCTGGAAAGCATTCATTCCACCGGAGTCCTTGACAGTCCTCAGCGCCGCATAATGTTCAGACTGCAGAGGAATGTCATGGTGAGTCAGAGGGATGAAGTCCTGACCTATAATTATTCCCCCGTTGGTCCCTGACACGGCGGGGTCAGGCTTGGACAGCTGGGGCAACATCCTGCTGAGCTTCTCTGCTACATGGATGCTGTCACACCGCAAAATTAGCTCCTCTGTGGATCTGGCCCCGTCGCCGTTGATGGATGGGCGAAGAAAAGGTGTCAAAAACGGGACTGGTGCTTTAGGACATGGCCGAGAGTTGTGACAATCTGTATAAATTATCCGGAGGTGTTGACTTGCCGCAGTGAATGTCAAGCTTTTATTTACGGGGTGTCAGGGGAAGGCGTGGTCAGGTTTGGTGGTATTGATCATTTATTATAAAGCAGAGAACTCTGCAGTGATTTAAATAGTGAGTAGTGTGGGATAATTCATGTTTTAATGAGTTTTCAGCCAAACGGAGGGAAGGTGTTGTATTTCACACAAACGGACAGAAAACCTGTTGATGCAGACTAAGCGCCTCAGCAAAGTTAGTGCTCACTTCCACTTCGTTTGTTCACAAAATGAAACAACTGCCCCTAAGTCTCCATAGCAACTCATACATTTTTCATCCTTATCTGCAGTTTATTAGAAAAAAAGGGATTCTCTGAAGACATGGCCATACAATCATGGATTCCTTTGAAGCCATTCGACCATTATCCTTGACACTAAAAGCGCAGCGCTCACTGGTACTGGATGTCAAATTAAACCCTTTAATGATAAGTTCTCCTCTAAGGTCTCATGGGAAATTTTCTTCTGGATTACATTGTGGGAAAAGGCTTTGAACTTGACATTGAACTTAAACAGACTTTTTTTTGCCTGCAGACCCCCAAATGTTTGGCTGTACCCTACAGCTTCATTGCTTTCATATAGACGCACTGAAAACATCCATAAACCGAAACTCAGATCTAAGCCATTTGACGGGAATGAGTTCCTTTTTAATGTCACTCTGAACTCGAGAGCCTCCGCTGAGAATATTTGCATTTGCCCTCACGGTTGTCAGCGGTGGCGTTGAACTCACCTAACCCAGTTCCCCTTTCGCTGTTCGCAAGATTTTTTTTGCTTCTTTTGGCTCATTGTTTTGGTTTTCACAACCCACAGCTTTGTTTTGTTTCACTCCCACTAACCTCATTCTTCAAGTGGCAAAAAACCTGGACTCCAAATGAATGCTCATGTTGCTTTGCATGGTACTGGATGTGACTGTTGCTTTCAGACATGAACTCCGGAAAACATCCGGACACATTGGGTCCTTTCCAGAAAGACAGTCTTCTTTCTGGAGTTTGCTGTTCACACATGACAAACGCAGAAGGAGATTGTCCGAGTCGGACGCGTTCACAACAGAAGAGACAAGTTCTGGAACATTCAGGCGAGGGGCGGCGTTTTCCTGCTGTATGCTGTATTTGCTGGGGGGCCTGGCAGGAAAAGTTCGTACAACATTTGGGGACATTTATTTTTTCCCACATACGACGAGCCCCCTCCGGAAAAGTTCAGAAAAATGTCAGGACTTCAGTGCATGTCTGAAAGTTTAGCTTTCAGTGTGTGTGTTTCTACTGCCTGCAGGGTGGCCACAAAGAAGTCATTATTATTCTTGCAGGTTTAAACCTTGACCCTGAACGCCACCCCTGCCGATACGCAGCACATTTAAACATTTCGCCTCTTGCATGTCGATGAGCCGGTCATTTCTTCTGAAGCACCAGCCTCGCACTTGCCGGCCAATTTGTTTGCAGAGGCCGACAACATAATGACGGCATAATTCGTTCGCCCTGATGGATTTCAGGAAATGACCACTTGCACCGGCCATTTACTGGTCCTTCGCTGGACAACTCCATATTTACACACAGAGGACTCTTAACAAACACGGCGCTATTAGGGCCAAATGTGTGCCTCTTTGGAGTGAAGAAGGTGGCACTTCCACGGCAATTAGAGGAAATTGGCAGTATCTGCGGTCTACACAGGAGTGCTGACATCAGTTCCCACCTCGGGGACCTCGGGGACGTCTGTGAAGAGATCAAACGGCTCCACAGAAACGCTGAGGTCACCGTGCTCTGCTGAAACTGACCAGAGGTGTGCCCCCGGCCCCGGGTGACGCTGACCCCACTTTCCTGCTTAGGTTACATGCACTCAGCACGGAAAGCTGACTCAAAGTCGGCCTTTGAAATCTGTCTGCTGTTAGCGTTATTGTTAATGAAAAAGGGCCGAGACTTCTTGAGAGGTAGTGTAATGGGAGGGGAGAAGGTGAAAGCCACATGTTTTGACTCATGAATTGGTTATTGTAAATGGGTTTTCAACATTAGAGCTGGTGATTGATTATATATTTGTTTTTTTCCTCTCTCCTACAGAATAACGGGTCCTTGGTGTGGTGCCAGAATCACAAGCAGTGCTCCAAGGTATTGTGGTTTCGCTTCTTTCATGAATGAGACACATGCCACATGCAGTGCCTCATTATTACAGGATAATACAACATAAAGTGTGCGAGTCACGACAGGACTAGTTTTGTCATGCCTGTGGGAACCACTTTGAGAGCCATTGACAGACTGCACTGAGAAAAAAAAACTCTCCTCCTTCTCGGCTCGATGGCCTCAGATCCGATGAGGTTCCGTGCGTATGGATTCACGAAAAGCAAGGCGTGGCTGTTTTTCCACACGCTCATTTTGAATTTCAGCTGGATGCATTGTGGTATGCCTCCCGCGGCGCTTGTTTGTGATTCGTGCTCTGTCCCGGCGAAGGTTGACACAAAGCCGGTGTTGACAGCCCTTCTGAAAAGACGGCGCTGACATATTCCGTCAGACTCTCCCGGAGCTGTTGACAAGGCCCTCGGAGGTGCGCTGTGTAGACTGTAGGGAGGAGAACGCCGCGGAGCTGAAATAAGAAGGGTGATCCGCCAGTCGGAGGAGAAATCTGAACTATGCTCTCTGTAGCTGTCGGGGGCTCTCACCTCCTCACAAACAGACTGAGAAGCCAGGATTTAAACACCCACCCACGCGAGGACGAGTTCCTCTTTCATGAAGCCAAGTGTCTGTCGGTTTTTCCTCTGTACGAGGCATACCCCCCCCCCCCCCCCCAATTATATAATAATGTATTCAAATAAAATACGGGAAGCATGTTATCGTACAGGCGACGATAAATTAGATGTAAACCATTTTGAAAGATATTTTTTCTTTCCTCAAAAGTCCACAGTGGGTGTAATTGTAGAGGAATGCTTGCTGAGAATCTGGGCAAATTAACAATGTTGCAGTGATGGTGATTAATTTGAAATTCAGGAAAATGCAGACTGGGTGGATTCTGTTAAGGAATGCTTACTTAACACGGCCTCACGATAGGTGTACATATTAATCACAATCAGTGTCTGGTATGAACCGCCTCTGTGTCTGATTTCCTTTTTTTGGGGGGGGGGGGAATTTCAAATTGTTTCCTCAACTATTTGCATTTTGCCCCGGATACAACAGAGCCTTTTGTGCATTGTGCTTTTGTACCACATGTGCAAACGTACAATCAACGAATTTGACCTTAACGCTCAACGTTGAACACAATGCGGTGATTAAAGAAAGTCAATGTAAAGCACAGCCAGCTCAAGGTTGTCTGATTTTCTCGTAAACAAAATATGATTCATGAAATAATATTTTCAATAATCTGTCGCCAGTCTGTATTTTTCAGTCGGGTGTCGAGGCTCACTGGAAGGCAAACCTCCTTTGTTTTCGCCATGATGCTGGGAAACCTCCTTTCCACTGTGATGGCCAACATCGGCTCCTGGCACGAGTCGCTTCCCTGTCACTCGGCAGAGTTTTATGTTTGAATAAGGCTTTCGCTGGCCGTGAGTCTGAGCACAGAAAACTGTTTTCATAATCAACCAGCTAACATTGCTGAAACCCAAATGTCCCCCCCCCCCCCCAACAAAAACCCCCTCTTTAATGGACTTCTTGTTCTCCCTGCTTTTTAACAAGCATGTCCGTTAGCGCTTCTTTATCCTACTCGCAGGCTGTAAATAAATGAGGCTGGATTTGATGTGAAGAATAAAGACATGCCTGTGCTAAAGCCGTATTCAAAATAGTTTCAAGGGCTCTCTGAATTTAATGAATTTTAATCGTAGCCTAGGTTTTTGCTTCGGCCACTCGGGGATGCAGGCCGGCACACGGCGCTGGAGCTTAATTTGAAGGCAGAAGTCAATATTTTGGGAGCAAACATCACCACACTTCACATTCACATCAGTCGCCTCGAGTGCACACTCGGGGCCTGTGCGTAGTGTGTCCAAACACATCGCTATTGTGCCCCGCTCTAACAATTGGACCAAATGGGCCCACGCTGTACAGTGGTCCCCTGTGAATAGCTCCACAGCCACTGATTAGCCTCTTCACTTCATGAACAGCACACAGTCAAACAGAGGGACAAAGGCAGCGGCTCCCGGGGAGTGCGTTAGGGCAGAAGGCCTGTCCACCCAGAGCTCCCGGCCTGTGAAGAGAAATGCGCGGCAGGGCTGCCTAATAATTTAGACAAAGGCGCCCCGACCCCGTCCATCTGTCCGCATTTTAGGGGAATCAAAGCCCCCCGTTTCCATTCGTGACGAGAAAGTCACGCAGGTCATTTCGTATGCAGTGTCCAGAGCCGGCCCCGCTCTCAGTGTCCCCATTGTCATGGTGATTAACCTGCTCGCCCTCGCTCCGGAGCCGAGCGAGGTGGCATTTTGGAGAGCCGCGGAGTCATTATCATGGCATAACACTGGACCCGCAGACAAACTCCATTCAGCGGCGAGACACGCGGAGAAAGGACGCCAGGCCTTTCTATGAACTATTGTCATTTTGTCTCCCTACTCCTGAGAGCTCCCCACTTGACAAGTTTAGATGTGCTGGGTGAAAGTTTTTTCTTTTTCTTTTTTAAACTCCAGGGCGTTTGCTCTTTTTCTGCCAGTGTAAAGAAAATGGATTTTGTGCATATGCACGGTAGAGTGTGCAGAGGCAGCCGGAGGTCTTTCCACATTCAGAGCAAGGCTGATATAAGCAGGGCTTGCTTTCCCCAGGGGTGTGATCCAAGCTCCGGATCAAATGCTGTGGGATTGACTGAAGGCAGCTAGTTGCCAGTCTGCAACAAAGCGGTGCGCTTCATTGCTCAAACTTCTCTCAGGGAAAGGGCAAAGAGGAAAAGGACATGTGCATCATGCCTGAGCAGTTGGCCCCCGTGGCGAGTCACTGGAAAGTGTCCATCACTTTTAATTTAAGAGGAAGAATGTGCGATAGTTTTTCAAAATCAGCGTACTTTTTCTTCCACCCACCCGATCTCAGTGAAAGGTGATTTGCTGAAGAGAGAATTCCCAGAAAAGTCATGATCTAACATCTTTGGGAAATGGGATGCTGTCCGAACCGGCTGCGTCCCCTGCAATGAATTTATCAATTTAATGAGCAGTGGGGTACAAGCTTTGTGAAGCAACATTGTCTGGTCGTCTTTCACGGATGTCTCACGTGTCCCAGGTGGCTCTTTTGAGCGCTGCTTCCTCCCAATCGCACCCCGAGCTGCACATACCAGCACAAGAATAAGAAGTGTTTACTCTTTTGGATTTCATGTTGCCTTCGTCTTCACATGTTGAAAGCTTTCGGAGGGGTTTGCCTGAATAACAATCGCTGGAATGCTACTATGTCTCATTCAAACGTGCCTTTCAAAGCCCCCCCCCCCACACACACACGCACGCACGCACGCACGCACGCACACACACACACACACACGCACACGTACACACACACACCAACCCCCACATTTTCTCACACCAAAATCAAATTTCTCCATCTGTTGTTCTTTTTTTTTTTCAGGGTCAGTTGAGCCTTTAAAATAACTCAGAATTAACACTCTTAATAAAAAAACCAAAGCAAACAAACTTAAGAAAAGAGCACGGCGCATGCTTTCGCATCCCTTTCGCTTGCAGCGTTTGAGAGCGTGTCAGTGCAGTCTACAAGGGCTCTGTGTGTTCATCTTTTCTTCAGGCGGTGGTAGGTTGTGTGTTTTCTGAAGAGACGTGATAAAGTGGGTGCTGGTCGGCAGTTTTACGGCCGGGCATGGCCGGGATTGTCAGGCGCTGGGACGGACTTCAAAGCACCTTTTGGTCACGTCGAGGCCAGACGTCCGTCTCACCTCCCCGCGTCAGGCCACATTACCAGCACCGACACCTCAAAGCGAAATGCTGGAGCAGAAATCAATCTGTCAAGTGGCCAGAGTCTGGATTGTCCGTCAGTGTTGCTGCTAAGCAGAGTGTAAAATTAGAGCAAAAACCCCCGACCAGTTTGACTATTGATTTTCTCATTTCATATGGGTACACGGAGGAATTCTGAGGTGGTGGAGATCATGTAGAGACATATATCTGTAGTTTCTCTGAAGGACTTTTTTCTTTTCTTTTCTCATAGTTGGAGGCAGTGTGAGTGTTAGTGTGTGTGTGTGTGTGTGTGTTAGTGTTGGTGTGTGTGGGTGGCGGAGGAGTGTGAGGCAGGGCTGGTCAGTCCCAGCAGGAAGGACCTGATCTGGACATGGTTGTTAAGTTTCATTGGCTAAAGGGGGGGTCGCTTCATTGGCTGCTATCTGTAGAGCTCATTATTCACATGGTGGGTGGCAGAGAATGAAAACCCCCACAGCGACAAAAAAAACCCCGAGACGTGGCCACAGGAGAGGAGGCAAGCTGCAGCTCAGACTTCCTCAGCAGTGAAAGCTCACATCTCTGAGCTGCTCCCTGAGCTGGTGTCGCCTCGACATGCGAGCAATGAGCACTCCAGGAAACTGTCGGCGAGCAGCTGCACAGATCCTGCACAGCAGAGCGGCCTTCTCTTTATTCTTTACTTTCCAAGATAATCAACCTTTCACAGATAGCCTGATTTAACATGTCCTCACTGTCAGATGGGATTTAATTTTCCTGAAAGATTAATGTCATCAGAGCTGCTGTGAAATCCTCTGTCAGCAATTAAGACCAGTCTCTCTGAGACAATCTGCCGTCAAGTGTTTATTCCCGTCCCGAGGACGGGTTGGCTCAGCGTCATGGATCACAGTGTACACATCTTGTTGACTTTGCCGTCTATTTCCCTCCCGGAGGCCGGCCGCTGAGAAGTGCTCAAACAAGGACTGGCGCTTCATCTGTCGACCGCGTTAATATGCCGTTACCAAACTAATCGCGGCGGCCGTCGCGTCGACGATGAGAAGATTAGGACGGAAGAATCTTAAAGCTGAGGTGCTTAGTAGATGCGGGCTTATCAGTTTATTCCAGCACCACTCAAAGCGGCTGCATCTTGCAGATGAATCCCACAGATTGTGTGTGACATTTTCAGGACGAACGTGTGTCAAAGACACGGTGATTGACCGTTCTCTTAGCCTTTGACTCGAGGCCGAGCGTTTCAGCTGAGTCGTTTATACTTAAGCTCCCCAGATGTGTTTTTGTCTCCTTTTGCTTATTCCCTGCAGCGGCGGCAGCGGCGGCGGCGTAAAACGCAAAACTCTTAACAAACCAACTTGCCCAGGTTTGCCCTTTCCTCTGTGAAGCCCTTTGTTCGCAGCTTTTGAAACTCACATAAAAGGGAAATCAAACATCACCTGGAGCGAAAGAAAGAACACATTTCTCAATTTGGATGTGTTACAATTCTGGGATACTGAAAGGAACCACGGGCGCGAGGAGCTGTTCGTGGAGGCTGGTGGGGGCAAGTAGGATTAGTGCATTTTGAAGTGTTTCTGAGACTCAAATAAACAAGCGGAGATAGTGGTGGAATGTGACTGCCGCACGGGATTAGGGCGGCTTTCCTCGCCTCAGTGGCGTGTCATGTTTTCCATGTCGTTGGCCTACATTGCGACCGAATCTCCAGGTCTCATTTCATCTGAGACGGGGGAGGGATTGGGACAGCTTCAGGAACGAGCCAGCGGGAGGGACTTCCTTTATCTTGTTTACTGTCTGCTCAGTCCGCAGTGACATGGCATCGCCGTGACAGAAACGCTTCGTTATTGTTGCCATAAATCAGATTCGTAGACAGTTAGAATAAATGTTATTCGCGCTGGGGACGTGCTTTATCAAGTGATCAACTTTTCATCTCTGCCCCGATGCATCTGTCATCATGACGTTATTCAGTGCGATGGTGTGGGAGTCAACACTGTAAATCATGTGTTGCGGCAGATCCGACATGGAACAGCGGGGAGAGGGTTTGGCTTTCCCATGCCACGTCACGGTGAAAGGCCCGCCGGCCTCTTTATCACCAATCTGACCCCACATGATGGATGCATCCTGTTGAGTCTAATTGTCATGAAATGTAAACTGAGCCCAGAGGTAGGTGATAACTGGAGCTCGAGTTACAGTCACTGTAGTTTTTTGACTGTTGTCGCAGCAGAGGATAACAACATTCGGATGGCAGAGGACCGGTAAAGAGAAAGAGCCCTCTCAGGGGAGTGGGGCATCAGTGTGTGTGTGTGTGTGTGTGTGTGTGTGTGTGTGGGGGCATCAGTGTGTGTGTGTGTGTGTGTGTGTGTGTGTGTGTGTGTGTGTGTGTGTGTGTGTGTGTGTGTGTGTGTGTGTGTGTGTGTGTGTGTGTGTGTGTGTGTGTGTGTGTGTGTGTGTGTGTGTGTGTGTGTGTGTGCAGGGTGGGGTGTCTGGGTTGAACTTCAGAGTCATTAAGTATTAAGAGAACTGCTATTACATTCCACAGCAGACAAAGAACAGTTCTGGCTGAGCTGTGTGGGCTTTTTTTTTTTGTTACTCATAAATAAGGCAGGCACCTCTGATTGTGGGGTAAATGTATAATTCATGCACTGCCCCTCCTGCTCCTCCTCTTTTTTCTCCTCACTTTCTGCCAAGCGATTCCCTTTCAGCTCTTTGTTGTCTGCCCCCTCAACTGCATTTAAATTAATAATTAAAGTAATGCTCGGAGAATGTCTGTGACACCACCTGCTAGGTTCCTCGCCGCCTCTGAGCCCGGGTCTTGAGAAACAAAGTCGAGTCTTTAACAGTATACATTTCAGCTCACCCTGGAACTGCTGGAGTACCACAGTGTTTTGCTTGGTTGTAAATATGAAGGAATTACGACACAGGCAACGTTCGGATCTTGTGTCCTTCTCAGGGCAGTAAAACTCTCTGAGATTTGGAAAATGTGTCATTGCTTGTATAAGCGAAATCCAAGAAGTCTGTATCAGTCTCGCTCTGAATTAATTTGCACAGTTAGTATTATTTGTATTACTTATATTACTGATAATACAAATACTGCCAGTTGCTGGAACCCCTGTACAGTATATCAAGACAGCGTTCATATTTTTTTTTTTTAAATGTCCTAGGTGCTGCAGAATATTGCGAGCAGACAACTTGTGCAGCAATGACAAAAAACACAGGGATGATAAGGATCGATTGCACCGTATGCCGGATCTCCATACGGTTTGGATACCGGCGCCTTCAGGGAGACGGAGGAGAGCAGATATTCACCAAATTTGCTACACACACATAGATTCACCTGGATTCCACACAGGCTTCATGTGCCCCCAAGACTTCAGTGCAGGAGCACCGGTGTGCTGTAATTGTCGTCTTTCCTATAGTGCTCTGAAAACGGCGACACTGTGAGCCAGTGGCAGCCGCTGCGGTGCAAGTTGATCTTCCACCAGCTTTGATGCAACTACTAAATCCAATCATCAACCATCTCCGCTCCCCGATAAGTTCTAAGATAAGCGTGGCAATGAGTTAAGCAACCTTCCCCATCAGAGACCCCCCTTTGCGATATTTGTCAGCACTTGCGCGAGCTTGCCGTGTGCAGAGCTGCAGACTCGCATCGCAAATTTGATCTAGCTGATCCAGCCCGCCACACTGCTCAACACACACCTGCCATGATAAACGGCAGGACAGAAATGAAATACGTGATATCTAATGTACTTAACGCGCCGCGAGGTCACGTTGAGTTGAGTAAAAAAATACTGTGCAAGACTCCACAACTGCTCAGGACGGGGGATATCTCCTTTCTGATTTACTCGCTACATTTTTACAATCCTTTTTGAAAATGAATGGCCTATTGGAAAGACTTGCGCGCATATGATTTTACACTCACTCCAGCACTCGATGAAATATGTTTCATCCTGGTTAGCCTGTAAAAAAAAAAAAAAAGTCCCAGTGGGCATCGACTGAAAAGGCAGTTATGAAAGAGTTTAGGCATGTTACACATTTTTTTTTTGTCTAAAATGAACACGGCTTTGGATCGAATTCGAGCTGGCTTTGGATCCTGGGAGGCAGCTTGTAGTAGAGGATGTGCCATGAATGGGAATGAGGGAGACAACAGGAAATGATCAAGGCTAGTGGCAGAGTTCAGAGACATGCCCACCGTGTTGTGGATACATGGAAACATGCTTCCATAGTTTTTCAGATTGTTCTCAAAATCTTAATATCATCCAACATGAAATGCCAAAAGAGTGGAAAAAAAATCAAATGATTCATAATCAGCTGAATGTACTGTACAGGCTGTTGTGAAATACAAAGCCAACCATACTTTGTATTCACTGTAAGGTAGAGATGGAACCATCAGTCGACTCATCGACCAGTCAATTGACAGAGAACTAATTTTAGACTATTTTAGAAATCGGTGATTTGTTTTAGTAGAAATTATCACAAGAAGGAATGAAACTATAGCAGGAAACTTCTTCTCAAATGTGAGGATTTGATGCTTTTCCTCGTCATAAATGACAGTCAACAGAATATCTTGGGGTTTCAGGTCGTTGAAAACAAACTATCCGAAATCATCCCCTTGGAGCTCTGGGAAAACATCACATCCATTTTTCGAATAATTTTATAGATGAAATTATAAATGGAGATAGAAACGGAAGATACATTTATAATCATTAGGTAGAGTCTGACTGTATAGGTTGAGGCTTGTGACTCCCTCTGCGGTTGCTGTGCTCTGTTATAATAAATAAATGCACGAGTACAGTGTAGATGAATGAATTAATTTGCGTTGACGGTCATGTTCCTTTGTGCAGTGTAACTGTCGTGCTTATTTTGGGCAGGATGCATAAACAGTGTTTGGTAACCGGCAGTAGGAGCACTTCAAAGACACATGGAACTCTCCCAGTTGAATCATCAGAACAAAAGATGAGCTTGTTGTTTCATAAAACATTCAAAGTATGTGGGGTGTGGCCGCGTGCCTGCAGTTAGTCATGGTGGTACTGTCGTTCGCTTCATTAACTCAGCCCCACCTTTTTTCCACTTTGATTTGTTGTTGTTGTTGTTGTTTTTAACTGTGAACAGTAAACTCAAATCCCGTCGGCAAAATGTCTCTTCAGATCCTGTTTTTTTGTGTTTTTTGCCTTATTAAATAGACACAAAACATGTGTCAGTGTTATCACCTTGGTTTTCTATCAACTAAGTGTCGAAGTTGAGGGGGGCCACAGAGACACGGCCACATAACACTTCTGGCGAGCGAAAAAGCGCCTTTGGCCGTGTTTGTGAAAGATTTATCACATGATAAAAATCCCATTCTTCGTCCGCGCTGCAACTTGAGCCCGCTGTTTTCAAACGTATCTACTTTGGAAGGAGTTTTGGAAAGCACCCATGCTCTGAGCATGAACACGCCGGCTTAGTGCAGATGGAGAGCCAAAACGGAGGGGAAAGATGAGTTGTAAAAATTGATCTGGATTAGAGCGGTCGGACAGTCAGAGGGAATGAAAGGCCGGGTCGGAGAAATGGGAGCACAGAGGAGATAAGAGCCGAGAAGAAACTTTGGGATGTCGAGGGCAAAAGATAGCCAAATCCAAAAAGTGAAAAACAGAGAGAAGTGAGTGAATACTGTACGTGGAGTTAGTGCCTGTTTTAATAGAGAGGAGAGCAGAGCAGAGCCCAGCGACCGGCTCCCCGATGGGTCGATAGATCTGAGCAGAGAGCAGCTGGAATAATTGAGTCCGGTCATCGGGAGTGTGAAAAGCGCCCGGGCAGCAGAAAGCAGCCATAACTCATCGAGATTGGGGGGTGGGATTTACAATGTGTGTGTGATCAACAACAGAGATTCCTTCATATCGGCCTCCCAGAGGAGCAGAAGGCTGCAGCTCTCGGCCCGGGGGGGGGGGGGGGGGGGCAAAGGCACCTTGTCAATATCTGTTGGCACCGCTCGAGATTAACGCCGACCATCAGCGCTGGGAATCGATGCATTCAGCTCCCAGACGTCATCTTTGAGCAGGGACATATATTAGTGGGCTGCGAGGACTCAGGGAAAGTACAGGAACACGCATATTTTTGGCACATGATCTTCACCCTGTCCACACTAATGCGGATATTTTGAAAAACAAACATGTTCCTCTACGTCTGAGGAAAATATCCCCTCCACATTATCGTGGACAAGGTCTTTGTGTCTGCTAAATTTATTCCTTTTTTTTTTCCAATAACAACAACATAACTCCCACGTCTCCCTGTGTGTGTAGAAATATGTTCAGGCAATATGGGAAAATGTCCTCTGGATCAGTATGAATTATGGCCTGTTTTTTGTTTCGTACAGTGTGTATTGTTAAGCCCGGGGCAACGCTGACTGGTAGCAGTTCATGCTTCATTAACACAAAGAAAACAAATGCATGACATTTTATATGTATGGACTTTTTCATAGTTTGTTATTCCAGTCACTCACCAGGGGCAGTTAGCATTTTTACGATGGGCGGAGATAACCATGGTCCTATGATAGAGAAAAGCAGTTTTATTCACAGAAACTTACCCGACAACCCCCCCCCCCCCCCCCTCCATTTCGCTCCCTTCCCTCGCCTCCCCCATCTTCACCCCCTCGCCGCGTCCCCGCCATGACAAACTGAAGATGGGCTGTGGCATTGGCTGCCATTCAGCCTGACTCTCTCATCGGCCCCACAGAATGCCTTTCAGGGTGCCCCAGAGTAACAACTGCTGCGTTTTATTACGGCGTGAAATGGGGAGTGAAAGAGCGCTATGGATGTTCCCACTTAACCATGCAGAATGTGTCACTATTGGGTCGGAAGATAAGGGGACAAAGGGGAAATGAGCCCGCTTTTGTCGAGACTAACAGCTCAAGTCCATGGAAACAACCGTATGCTCTTGTTTACAATCTCGGGGAGCAAAAGAATCGGTGTCTTTTTTTTTGGGGGGCGAAATGTGCCCAGAAATAAGTTGACATCACATCGGATGATTACATGCATTCCTTGTGCTAGTATTCAAGCAGATGGTGGCTGTGTTAGCAGCAGGAGAGATTTGCTCGAGGGAGACCCAGACATTGGCACCCGAACCCAGCAGATACACTGTCCAGCTCAATTATGTTCTCTGCTCCGCTATGTTCCGTGCTGTGTGTTCCCAGACTAGATCTCAGGGGCGGCACATTTGTGCAAATGTCTGAGGGCTTTTGAGGCATTAATATTCAATGGTAGACCGCAGATATCGCTTAACTTGTTCCCATGGATAAAAAAAAGTTTGCAATTCACACATGTAGTTTTGCATATGGTTTGGAAGTGGTTTCGCTTTTATGAGTGTGGTGCAATTAGCTCCTAATTGCTATAATTCCCACTGATATTAAGTTTAGAAAAGTCGAAGTACAATGATTCAGGATGTGTATCTGCATGTGATAAAAATAAAAAAAAATTGCACAAGCGCTTATAGAAAATATGCCATGGTACTTTCCTGAGCGTGTTTTTTATCAGCACTGTGGTTTTGATTGAGCACCGAACTGTGTAAATAGGAATCAGGAACTTGATTGATGAGAGCACCTTTGTAATTATATCCAGTCGTCCTATTTGCTTTGGCAAGACATCTGTCGTCGGTCCTCCTCTTCCCTGCTTAAATGTCAGGTTGTGGGTGTGGCTCGGGAGAGACGATGACAGATTGTCAGTTTTCCGCACACCTGCAGGGAGCTATCACTGCCTAGACACAAGCCCTTTTCTTTTCTTTTTATAGGAGTGCCGTTTTATACGCTCATTCGGCGAAAGCAACAGCCCTGATAATACTTTAACTTAAAAATCCACTTTCTGGTACAATTCAGCAGTTTGTGTTGGTTTGCAGCCTCTTCCCCGAAGAGGTTAAGGGAAAGGAAAATCTGGGACAGTGAGGGTGAGACAACACTCAACACACAGCCAGCATGCTGATCTGTGTTGCAATATCCCCGGTACGCAACGCGCTGCGCTAATTCATGCTGCTCGGCACGCACGCCCGAGCATCTCGAGGTAACGATGATCCTATTTTCACATGTATAGTTGTGGTTGTGTTGAACCAGAATGGGACTCATCCTCGATGTAAAAAAAAATAAAAATAGAAAAGCCAACGGAATGCGTTCGGTCCGTGCACACAAGTTCTTTCAATGAGTAAAATGAGCTTGATCCCCAGGCTTATGTGTGTATGTTCGGTGATTTGTCGAAGGGATTTGGGGGCTTTAACATGTGCGTCTCCTGGCAGAATGTCCTTTAGACACTGGTGCGGCGCTCAGTTATTGCCTCAAGACCTTATTGTTCCTGCCTATGTGAGGCCGCAACGCTGAGGCTGCTGCTGCTGCTGCTGCTGCTGCTGCTGCTGCTGCTGCTGCTGCTGCTGCTGCCCCGTCTGAGCCGCAGGCCTCACACTCAGAGGACTCAACTGAGAACAGAATTAATGATGTAAGGTCACAATATTATTAATGGCAGATGATGATGGAACGGAATGAGGCACGACTTGGACGCTGCGATTGAGCTCATATGTCATCTTAAATCTCCGAGGTGTTACCGTGGTTTCACCTGACCGGCCCCTGTAGAAACAACATTAGTTTCCTTTGGAGAAGTCATCCGTCACAGCCGCGCGCTCTCCCTCCAAGGTGTCCGATGTTTTCCTCTGACACTTTACATCTCACGTCACTCGAGTGATATCTATATTGCCGTGAAGTGATTAAGAAAATACCCCCTTTTCCCGGCCGCCGCCGCCGCCGCCGCCCCGCTTTTCTCTTCACTGAAGAGCCGCCTGTTAAACACTCGGCACTGAGTCCACGCGGGGACCTCGGCTGCCTGAGACGAGACTGGGCAACGGCAGAGCGCCAGAGCCGAGTGTAATTGGGCGCTGGCAGGCGTGTGCATGGTTGTGATTGCAGCATGTTCCTCCAGAAGCAAGGTTTATGTTTCATCATGCACCCGTCCACTGCACTCCATAAAAAGCAAATAAACTGTTCACTGGCAATGGCATAATAATGACAGAGCTGGCTAATGAGTGAATTAAAGAGTCATAAATCTGGCCCCCTGACTGAGATGTGAAATTTCTTACATCAGCACTGTGTTTAATACCCTCAACAGTAACGCGACAGACTGTTCTTATAATCATTTTTTTTATTATTCTGGCCAAAATCGGATGGCAGCTCTCCCATTCCTGCCGTGGCGTATCTCCACCCCTCACGGAGGGAAACACATCGCACCTTGTCGCACCAGGCGGCGGATGAAGGTGAACGTGTTCAAAATGAACATTGTCTCGGTGCCGTAGCCGGTGCAGGAGTCGGAATTAAATGGCGGAGTTGAATGAGTGGCTCTGGCAGGTCTCTGGTCGGTGTGGTTTGGGCTGCTCCCAGTGCAGCACAGAAGCAGCCTGGCAGCGGTTTGTCTGTTTGACTGAACTTGCTCCTCTCTTTCACACCGGCTCTCAGTGGCCAGCCACGGGAGCACTCGAGACCCCGGCTCGTTTCAGCCCCCATCTGAGCACGTTCCCTCTCCTGCGGCAGCGTCTGCCTGATTCCATTGGACATGCCCGGACTTTCTTGTGTTACATTAATGTCGGCTTTTTTGTCGAATTTGATTCGTTCGGGGCGAGTTGCTGCATTTAAGGCGAGGGGGAGTTTGACCAGATTGGTCAACTTTAGTTCAAAATTTTTATCATCCCATTATGTTTGGCGAAATGACTCGGAGTTGCACTCAAACTGAGGGTTTTCTTTTATCCCAGGCCGATGCCAAGCGTTCAGTAAATTTGTTCCACGTGGTAAAAAGAGGGAATCCCAAGAACATTCAACCAAGTGTATCATTTATTAAGCGCTCTCTGTTCGGCGTGGTGAAGAGAGGGGTGTTTAGTGCCGGTGCCAGAGTGTATCAGGCCCCAGACATGAGCAAGAGAAGTGGCAGGAGGACAATGAGGCATAGAAAGTATGCAGAGCTAGTACTGTAAAGGCACGAGGAAGGAATCCCAGGGCCCACACCAAGCAAATGCTGCGCATCAGTGGATTTCCAGACACCGGGGGCGAGTGTGTGCCTGTCTGTGGACAACCACTCTGCCCCGTGTTTTGCCTTTGCAAGAGATGGTTTATGTCGGTAAACGGGGGGCATCTGAAACGACAACAAAAAAAAAAAGAGGTGCGACTACGGTAGTTGTTGTGAACGTGGAGGGGAAGTGGCTGAGTGAGGTGTCTGTCAGCCAGCCAGCCAGCGCCCGGGCGCAGAGAGCACCGTCTCCACAGCGGCGGCCCCTCTGATGTGGCTGGCTCTTTGAAGAACTGACACCCTTCTCCTTTTCACAGTGCCTGGAGCCCTGCAAGGAATCCTGGGACCTGAAGGAGAACCAGTGCCAGGATTTATGCGAGGTATGTCACCACCACAAATACCGACTCAGACTCCAGCGTTTGGGGCTTCTTGTTTTTTTTTCAGACTCGCTGGAAAAATTCAATAAGAGGAAACTTTAGAGGCAGTGTGAAGTAACTCCTATTTTGCACAGTAATGACACACTCCCTCGGAGGGTAAATCAAAAAGCCGCTTAATGTGCTCGCCGCTCCAGTGAGTCATGAGGCGAAATGTAAATAGGACAATCCCTGTTAGTTCGCAGGGCTGCCTGCGTGCAGCCAGGCGGGTTGCTCCTAAAAAACGCACTTGACATGTACTTTTTCCTTATTTCTCCCCCTCCTTGTCATCAACCCCGCACCCCTTAGCCCCTCTTCCCTAAGAAGCACTACGAGTGTCTCACGAGCTGTGAGTTCCTGAAGTCGGTAGAGGGCGTGAAGCAGGGCGACTGTCCTGCCCCGGAGAAGGCCAGCGGCTTCGCAGCGGCCTGCGTGGAGAGCTGCGAGGAGGATGGCGAGTGTTCCGCTGTGAAAAAGTGCTGCTCTAACGGCTGCGGCCACACCTGCCAGCTGCCCAAAAACCTCTACAAAGGTAATGCTCAAGGCTAATAAACGTTATGATATCGCAGTAAAAAAACGGTTCTGTCCCCGTCAAAGTTGCAGTTCTTAAGACTTGTGTCCTGGTTGATGTGATCCTTCCCGGAGGTAAGTGTGGTGGATTAGATACAACAGCAAACATTAGTTGAGCAGCATCTTTGTCAGAAATACAACTGAACTGAACGCTTGTAGTGTGAAGCAGCACCGGTAAATATAGAGGCGACGACTGTTTGCAAATACATTGATTGATAAAGTCAAAAACATTTACTCTATTACTGTTCGTTTACCGTGAATCCCAACGTTCGAGTCATAATTCAGACTCATCTGTTCCAGCTCCTCACTTAAGCTGAATCTGTTTTCACTCAAAGTGATAATCAGACCTAATACAATACATTGTGCCATTTCATTAAGTTGAAGCTTTCAAGATGCCTAATGCACCATTTTATACAGATCCCCCCAAAATTCAATCAGACATGTTTTTCTTTTCTTTTTTTTTTATCTATGAAAACTTTCTTGATTAGAATTTAAAATAACTTTTTTGTGGATTTGAACGATGTTTGGTTGCACGGCATGAGTCTGCGATGACAAAGCAGATTAAAAGAGGAATTTAAGCAATGAGGGAGAGAAGGAAGACTTAAGGGAAGATTAAAAAAAAAGTCTAAAACACTGAAAACACACTGAAAACTCTAAATGAAGCATATGAGAAACACTAAGATAACCTGTATAATTATTAGGATAAATGAAGGAGTTCTAAAGAAACTCAAGCTGACAGACTCTGATGTACCAAGTGAGAGTTATTTAACTGCCTGTTTCCCCAACTAATCATCTTTTCTTGTAATTATTGCCCAGCACTGTTTTCAGGAGGGATTAGATAAACACGGTTTGTCAGCTGAAGGCTGGATACTCCCTCCCTCTCCATTTCTCCTGTTGAATGAATGACGTTTTATATCCGGTAATGGTCCAACACAAACATCATGTTTATAATGTGATTAGGTTTTTGCACATCAGAATCATTTTCATAAATGGCTCAGACCCAATTGATCCCTCTCTTTCAAACGTTAATTTCAAAATCACTGACGTAGATTGCGGCATTGTCTTAGCATCTAAAATCTCTTCTTCTTTTTGGGATGTATACTTCACCCACACATTCCCTGTGCTCCATCTGTGAAATCGGAATATATCCTCTGTCTTGAATATGCCAGATAAGCTTGAGAGTTTCACAGACACAGATGTACCCAAGAATCTTTGCTCCAGTAAAGCGGTTTAATAGCGCTGCCCAAGGCGGCCTGATGTTCTGAGGATGCCGCGTCATTATGTGAGAGAAACCAAGTGCCCCTGAACTTGGAGATGGGAGCTGGGAACTACGTTATATACACAATCAGCACACAATTGTTGGCCGCCTGGGGCCATAACAAAGTTGAGGAGATGCTGAAGTGAGAGCAGTGAATCTAAATCAAGCTTTGAAGTGCAACAGCGATAAACTGTGGCTGCGTATGCCCTGAATCACACTGCAGTGAGTCTAAGCATGTTTCACCGTGCACACTGTGTTTAGTCGTGAGAGGCCCGAGCGTGTGATTTGTGAATTTGAGCTCGTGCACACAGAAGGGCATGCTAGTATTTATATTTGATTTGGATGAAATCCCGAGGGACTTCATGGTGGATGCCATGCTCTTAAAGGTGAACAGCACATTAATTGGGGAAAGATGAAAGCGGGCGTAACCTTGAAAATGTGCAACACAGCCACCCAGTCAATGAGAACCATTCACCGCACCGCGAGACCTTCAAATCAAGCAGCCCGCACGGGATTCAGTCCAAAGCTCTGAGCTCATGACGGGTCGCCGTCAGCACCATACTTAGGCGGAATTAGACTGAGCACGTCGGCGAAAGTCCAGATGGAATTCCTGTCCTGGTCCTCGGTGTTAAAGGTCTAATTAGTTGCCCATGGTTTGAAGAGCGTAATTGTTTCTGTGTGTGCACAAGTGTGTATGCAAGTCTTCGCCGCGATGAGCCATGATGCTGGAAGCCATTAGCCAACACAAGCGGAGAGAAATGGAGCGTTTCCCCCACTGAGATCACTCTCAGATGTGTGTTTGTGTGAGCTCGCTCAGGTTGGGGTGTCCAGCCCATGTGCATGTCCCTAATAGAGAAGAACTGCGGTGTTCAGGCTCTCGGAGACAGAGCGAGAGAACCTCACAGGGCTTTTTATTTGATGATTTTTACATCAATAGAACAGATCCATCATCCACTGCTTTGTAATATCATCTCAAAGAAGTAGGAGATACAGAGATACACGGATAACAGATCAAATGTGCATGTTTTACTATATCTGCGTCTCGTATGTCTTTCATTTTCACATCTTTCTCAAAGCTGAGGCCTTTCACAAACACATAATGACGAACGCAGCAGGAGATTGCCTGAGTCAGCCACGTTCACACCAGCAGGAAAATACCCGGGACACTCTGTGGCGTCTGGCTAGAGCATGCAGGAGGCAGGAGATGACAAGAATTCAAGAGTTTTTGCTTACAGTCATCAACACACCCAGTCGCTTGCTTGTGAAATATCTCACAAACTTTTCCCGCAAATTTTTCCGGGACGCCGGCAGTAAAAGTTCAGAGTTCTTCCGTGCATGTCTTAAAGCTGCGTAGGTCTCTGTTTGTCTCGCAAACGTTTTCTGATCAGAAGCCCTACACAATGATGCACTTTGTGTATGGAGAAATGGAAAAAGGAACTGAGGTGGGTGGTGGTGGTAGTTAAAACAAAGAATATGTGAAAAATGCAGACGTCAGTGGGAAAATTAAATTCAGCCAGAGTCACATTCACACTGTCACAACAACCCAGTTAATTAGTCCGTCAGCCGTCCCCCGTTTACCGTAAGCACCATTTGTAGTCTTCTCCTCAGCCCCTGTAATTAGAACAGTGGTTATGACAGTATGTGCGTGAGTATTGAAAATTATATTCCTGGAGTGTAATTGTTGGCATGATTAAGACATGAATGGACGAACGCCGTGCTCGTGATCGTGCCTCAGCAGCAGTTACGTCATGATTTGGAGTAAGTGTGCAGCCATTGAAAAATTAACGCTGTATGATTCTTGGACCGAACCTCTCCCGAAAGCTTTCTTTGGAAAGAGCGAGCTGAGAGAAAGTGGATTCTATCCCCTCCCACACATTGCGGAAGAGGGGGGTCGTGCGTACGTGCGTGCGTGTGTGTCTGTGTGTTTGTTTTTGGGCATGTGTGTGTGATTTGTGTTTTGCAGGAGTACTTGTGTGACTGTGTGAGAAGATGAGTTAGAACAGAGGGAGAAGAGGAACGCTGCGGTTACCTTGGTGTTCGTTACTGCGCAGAAAACGTGAGACGTTTGTTAGCGCGCACAGTCTCACACTCGGCCGCGGAGCTGTGAAACCACAGTACAATGACCCCCAGCTGTTAGTATGCGGAGAGCTGTTAGCAGCGGGACACAACAAAGTACTGACTCCATATGCATGTGGCTCAGGGTCCCTCCTCCATCTTCCAGGATCTAGTACGTGTCAATCAATCACTTCTACATGCCGCGCATGAGGACTGAATGGAGATATAAGTGGATCAAGTGCCCTGCATACAAAACAAAGACTTGATGATGTTGCTTGCCGGCATGCTGCGCTGGTGCAGTTTATAAATACGGAACAGTGGAGGTCCGGCGTAATTGTCTGAAGTGCGAGGTGATTTATTGGGAATCGTGGGATGTATCCAGCCCCCCCCCCCCCCCCCGTACTTCAAAACTTGCTTGTCCAATCTCCATCTCATTAACGCTGCACCCGATGCTCAATCAACAACTCACTACGTCCCCGGAGCAATAAATTCACTTGAGAGAGTCGGTCTGACTTGGCTGAGCATTTGGCCCAATCCAGCATTGCACTTAATAAATCTCTAATTTATTGCGCATGGCCACATCGACTTTGACTGAAAGGCTGAATGTGAAGTGCGATGATGCAAATGAGCTAAACGTATACTTGCACATGCTCGCACTTGTGTCTGCGGGACAGAGAGAGAGAGACGTCATGTACAGTGTGCCATCACACATACCTAAACGCAAACTACGTGTATCATGACTAAGAAGCGCAGCTAATAAAACACATCACTCAGGCCAGGAAATATCAAAATCTGTCACAGTAGAAAGATGACGCTGTTGACCCACAGCATGTATTAAATCTATTGCGGTGAGGTCATGTCTCGTTTTTTAAATCCGTATCTGTACAGCTCCCGTGGTGCCATTTGTCTTTCCACCTCACTTTCACCCACGAGTTGAAAACGACAAATTTCACGTTGACGATCAACTATATCGTTACGCGCAGTGGCGATATTGACTCGTGTTCTTTCTTGACTGTTCTCCTTTTCTTCTTTTTTTAGGAGTCCCACTGAAGCCGCGGAAAGAGCTGGTGTTTTTGGAGCAGCTGTCAGGGCAGCTGGAAATCCGCTGGTCCTCCAAGTTTAACATATCCGTGGAGCCCGTCCTCTATGTGGTGCAGCGCCGCTGGAACTATGGCATCCATCCCAGCGAGGACGACGCCACGGAGTGGGAGACAGTGGCACAGGTTGGACTCCACACACCGTACATGTAAAATGCAGAAGCATAGCAGCAAGATGAATGCATTGTTGGCATTAGATGATGTAGTCTCTTTTGATCAGATTTGTATCACGAGGAATGAAATGTCAGCTCCACACATCCCAAGTGTGCCACATGCTGCAGCTGTGAAAGTGCTGCGCTGCACTGACAGACTTCCGCACACGGTCGCACATTCCTCGTCGTCGCAGTGTCTTTGAAAAGTCTGGCAAAGAGAAACACACACAGATGACTGATGTGGAAGCAAACTCACATGGGGCTGTGACCCTGCATGAACCCTGACCCCTGCGGTTTGCTCTCCTCCCCATCTGTCCCTCAGACTGCAGAGGAGCGCGTCCAACTGGCCGACATCAGAGCCAGCAGATGGTACCAGTTCAGAGTCGCTGCGGTCAATGTCCATGGGACCCGCGGCTTCACTGCACCCAGCAAACACTTCCGCTCCTCCAGAGGTCCGTGTGTGTGTATGTACATGTGCACGTACGCGTGTGTGTGTGTGTGTGTGTGTGTGTGTGTGTGTGTGTGTGTGTGTGTGTGTGTGTGTGTGTGTGTGTGTGTGTGTGTGTGTGTGTGTGTGTGTGTGTGTGTGTGTGTGTGTGTGTGTGTGTGTGTGTGTGTGTGTGTGTGTGGCCTTACTCTGTGTGTAAGTTCCTGTTTGACACCCACTGCCCTCCATTTGTTATGGTTAAGACCTTGGAACAGGTGGAGCCTTGAGTCTTCAAACCTGATCTGACTTCTTATCTGACAATACAAACTAAGTGTCGCTGGCCTATATATTCCCATTTGCATTTCATTTGAACTACTTAGCATTTGGTTTTTTTATTCACCTTGCACTTTAGAAGACTGACCTTTCTTTGTGATCCACGTCTAAGCTGTTAAACCCCAATTAAACCAACCGACCAAACTCATTATGGTAAAACCAAATATACATTTTAGACTTTGACTGATTTTCATACGGCTTACTTGTGTTTATTTGAAACCTTATTTGGGTGTTAAGCCTTTGAATACTTTTGTTTGCCTTGTTAACTTGAACTGTAAATAAGTATTTCCTCTCCACAGTTTCCACACATTTGCTCAGTGCGCTAAGTAGAAAAGGTAATTTCTGTTGATGCCAAGTAGGATTGAAGTAATGAGGAGCGACTGGGTGCGCAGACCATTCCATCTCTGCGGTGCAACCAGATCTTCCATCTACGACTTCAAAGGAGGGGTTTCCCCCTCTTTACAGTCATATAAAATGTAATATGTCTGAATTAGTCAGGATATTGCAGGTTTCAAATGAATACAAGTGTTGTCTTGCTTCCAGAGGGAGTGACGTAACCGTGGCGCGCTTCAGATCTTTGCCACAGATTAGCGAGCGAGCTCCGATGGCGTCCCGCGTTGCCGCTCAACTCCCCTTCCCTGCATTTTCAGTGTTAAATGACACTAAACACCCGTGTTGTCTTGCACATGGCATTCGTTAAAGTAACGGCTAATTGTCGTGTGGTTCCCAGGGATTACAGGTTTGTGAATATAACTTTGTGTCTAGATTACATCTGAGTGATATCAGATCCAGGGCGCTTCTGTAGAGGCAGAACCATGTGCTCGCCAGTTTACAAATAGAGGTAGCAGCTTTTGAATTCAGTGTGTGATGTAAAACAGTGTCTGCATTGTGTCGACCACTATATTTTATTTTCACCAGACTGCACATCAAGAAAATAGGAGTTAGATAGAAAAAGTTGTTTACTTCTGGAACCCTGGCAGAGGTTGTAAGTAGGAAACATGCACTGCCAAATACTAAAGACCCATGCCAAAGACTAAGTTTATGGTGATGGTGTGTGCATGTGTGAGTGTGTGTGTTGACCCGTCCTGTCAATCCTTCGTCATACATCTGCTCCCCAGAGTGTTCTGGATGGTTGTCAGACAGACCCAGATACCAGGTGGGAGAAGGATTCTGCTGCAGGGATGGAAACTGATCTCCAATCAGACCAATCAGTGCCAGAATGTTGATAGACTGATGGGAGCTGTCATGGGCTTGATGAGCTCCTGGCCGTTCTGTCATACCATTGTTATTTATTTAGTACGGCCATTTCATCTGATTGCAATTTTGCACTACTATACTTTGTTAGGGCAATTTGTACGAACCGGAATGCTTATTTATCTTGCGCAAACCAACGTCAGCCGGTATGGCGGGCCGATGAGTCCAATCGTGTTTTTGGATTGGATTAAATGTGTTTCAGGTGGGAGAGGGGCAGGGGAGTGGAGAGCCAACTGGGCTGTGGCGTGAATCATTTTCTCATTACGGGCCTATTCCCTCTGGTCTGGTGTCTGGCATGTGGCCCTGCCTATCCTCCCGCACCAGGCTGACATCAGCAGCCGGCAGCAGGCTGGGTCACAGCACATGCATATAGGTTCAGAACCAGCTCTACTGTTGAGACACACGCACAGTTAAGAGTACAGGAATGCTGAGCGTGGAGCCAAAGTGAGCAGCATGTGTTTGTTAACCCCTGACCTGCGCTCTCAGTCCTGCTGAACGCTGTCATGGATGTGACATGACACCTGTCATAACATCTCAGGGCAGATTGTCAATGGCGGACTAATTAGTGTACACAGTGTCATACTGGTCCCCCTCCTCAACTGCAATATAAACCCTCGAGTGGTGAAAGGTATCTCAGCCTGTAATACATTCAACCTGAAATGATACTTGCAAGGAAACCGCCTTGGCCCGAGACTTGTCACATACAAGAACCAGAGACCCTCTCTGCCTTCTTCCCTAAATGCCTGCAGATGTACCAAAATGTTTCTTGTTGCCGCCCCATCTTCAGATCCATCCGCCCCACCAAGCCCAATCAGCCTGCGTATCACCAACGTGACGCTGGGCGATGAAGGCCTGGTGACGGCTCGTCTCAACTGGACCCTGCCAGAGGAGCCCGACATCCCCATACATCACTACAAAGTGTTCTGGAGCTGGACTGTGCCCACCAAGTCCATGGTGCCCTCCAAGAAGAAAAGGAGAAAGACCACCAATGGGGTAAATCTTCCCACCCTGTCTAAGTGACGTGTCCTTTCTCGCTTTTCTTTAAATATCAACATCATTAGGCTATTAATCACACACAGATTGATGCAATGTGTCCCCCATTGTTTTGATTACCGATACTGATGAAATAAGCCTCAAACGCCCTGTTAAGCTTCAAAAGAAAACACATCAAGTGCAACATATATAGTGATAAATCATGATTTGTGCATTTGTTTTCTTGAATAACTCAATTTGTATTTTTCATATGGTTTCTGTGGGTATCTTGGCACTGTGCTTCTCTCTTAAGTTTGCATCCTGTAACATGTCAAGTATTTTTTCTGGCCAGAAAGAAGAGGTTCTCATGGTCCTTTGTCTGGGATGTCACATAGACTAACCCTGACTTGCGATCACAAAGAAGGATAAATACACAGTCATTTGTTTTTAGTTAAGCTCAAACAACCAGGCAAGTTGGTATTTTACAAGGTTATACTTCCTGAGTTGGACAAGTAGCAGAATTATGTGTGTAACTACTGATCACACTGTCACAGACTGAAGCAGTTATATAAACACATTTACATTGACTTGACCTCACAGATAAATCTTATGGCAAGATCATAGACTTATAAATCACCAACTATCACTCATAAATCCGTGCGTAGCTGAATAAACTGGATATGTAAAAGTTTTGTGAGCCACAATATATCCAGTAACATGTGACTTAATAGCACATACCTGTGGCTCAGTATCTGTGAATAGCATTTCATTAGAGACTCGGGCTGAAAGACATATTGTCTAGACAGTGCACACACACACACCTCCTATAAAGTCTTCTCCTGAATTAGTTTTTGAAATGCATAGCAGATGTGGCACCGGGGAGATAGAGGTGGGAGACACCAGACACCTATTGATACATGTACTACTGGTTTCCACTTTGGCACCTTGGGGGTTTGAAAGCAACCTGCTGGTGGAGGAATGTCAAAACACGCACAGTCAATAACAAGAACTCATCAAGCTCACGCTGATGGTGGAATGCTGTAAGTCAAACACAGTGAGGAAGCCCTGGGAGGCTCTGATAACATGGCTCCCTCACAAGGCCCTGAAGGCTATCTCTTCGCCACGGTGCCTTCCTCAGAGCTCCACATGTGTTCCTAATAAGCGCGGCTTTCCCACAGGCCCCGAGTTGGCCCGGGCTGAGCCGAGCTGGAGCTATGACTGGGACAGTGTGACAGGGCTTTGAAAGGATCGGCTCGAGTGACAGTGTGGTAAAATGCGCACATGCCAACACACTGGTGTTTTCTGTTGTCACAGGCTCAGAGCTGGGTGGATCTGGAGGGACTCCAACAAAACAACAGCTACACTGTGGAGCTGCAGGCTGTCACGTACTGGGGACAGGTGCGACTGAAGAGCTCCAAGGCTTCTCTCCACTTCAGCACCAGCCAGAATAATGAATCAGGTAAACACATGGTGCTCAACCACTTTTAGATGGATTGCCCTGAAATTCTTTGCAGACATTTTTGGTTTCCAGAAGATTAATCTTCTGGAAACCAAAAATGACTTTGACTGTAGCAACAACATGAGGTTGATATTTGTGTCTGTTAAAGGAAAGGTCTCCAGAGACATCCTTGTCCTGCTGAGAGTTTATTTTTTAATAACTTTTCCTCTAAGCCCATCATAAGCTGTTTTGAGACATGCAGTGGAGCATAGAGGAGGCAGGACATGGTGACATTTTCACTTCGGAAAGCAGTGTTTTCCTGTTTACAGGCATCAGCACACCCACTCGCTGGCTGTGAATTTTTCAGACATTTTCCCGCTGTATACTCACATGAGCTCCCTCGGACATTTTCCAGGAATTTAAATTGGGGGCTGCTAGGAAAAGTTCCAGAAAATGTCCAGAGCAATGTTTAAAGACATTTGCCTTCTCACATGCATCCCATTCGGAAAACTATACAGGGAAATGTCAGGACTTTAATGCATGTCGGAAAGCAGCTACAATGTAAAAAAATCCACTTTGTCCAGTATTTTGGTTTATGAACAAACATTCGTGGGGCTTGAGTTCATGGTTAAAGGTAGAGGGAGACCATTTTTTTAAGGAAACCTAAACCATTCATCCTCTGATATGAGAAGCCTCCTCATTACATTTACACACTTAGTTCAGTGATCTTTGTAGAAGTGGGATCTTGTCAGTGTTCTCCTTTGTGGTGACGGTAACAAGCCTTTACAGGTCCTCGTGTCATAAACCCTACGACGATTTCCAGTTACCCAAAAAAGAAACAGCAATTATGCCATTAACTTCAAACTTTCTGCGTAACCACTCAAAGAGTCAAACTGCACTTGCGTGAAACAAGAGATGTATAACTCATCCACCTCTACCTTGGGCCACAAGCTTATCAATCACCCCTCACCCTTAAACTAATGACTCTTCCATCAGCCCCTGCTCCACACTTTATGTTTAGTGCAAATGGCTGCAGACAGTCTTGCTACACTCTGTGCAGAATACACTTGCCATTTGGTGAATAAGTAGCCAAAGCACATTAGTGTTGATTAAGTCTCCACTCAGAGTGAGTGACAGCCAAGCACAGCAGGTGCAGTTAAGAGTCAAACGCTGGGGTCATGCATTTCCTGAAATCAAACAAAAACCTGGATGGAGCTGCAGATTTATGATTGCAGATCCGTATGGGGATTGGCCCGGAGCAACAGCCTAGCAGATTCCAAATTTTCGTTGTCTTTCTTGAGAGTTGAATTTTGCCAGATTACAGTCTCTTTGGGCAAACAATCATTCCGAGAGTTCCAACAAGCGGGAATGGCCAAGGTACACTGACAACACATCTGCATTCATCCGGAGCCGCTGCATGTTCAGGAAGTACAGACCGAGCCTCAGTGCTCGGAGTGTGTACATTTTAAGTGCGAGTGGCCCTGGAGGGAACTGAACCTCTAACCTTGGCAGTGTGAGTGCTGTGTGTACCCAGCAAATTACGCCAGATCTGTGCATAAAGAACGTGCTGTAACTGTGATTTCACAAAGATAGAATTGTGTGTTTTTGTTACCATGCTGGAGAGTTTGCAACAACACAGTCACTGCTGTGTCTTAGCTACAGCAGCAAACATTTTCTCCTTTCTCTTCCCAGTAAAATCGGTGCTCAAGTCAAAGAAGGAGGAGACATCCCTTCTCAGTTCAACCCTGGCCAAACGCCCTTCTGGCCCTCTAGAGGTGGGCACACCCTTCTACCAAGATGGCCAGCTGCAGGTCCGCATCTACTGGAAGAACCGCGGAGGTATGCACACCACTGTATTGATTTACAGCTTAGGTAGAATCTAATTAGCACCCCATTACGCCTATCAATCACCATGACTTATGCACACCATAATAAAGTGTTATGACCGATTCTCAGTTACTCAAACAGTGGAGAATTCTTTTTGTAAACGTGGTATCAGATGGTGTAAATGAAATCAACGAAACAATGTGTCTTTGTGAGCGCTCGGTAATGTGAGCACGGGGCAAATTGGCGTAAAGCTGCGCGCGGACTGGTAGAGCGGAGCCACCGTTTACTAAAGAACAATAAACACAGAGAGCCAGAGCCATGCGATGGGGTTCATTGACAGCTGTAGTTAATAGATCCTCGTCCTCGCCGTGGCGTTGAAGCAGCCCATTTTGTTTTACAAGACCTGATGTCATAGGGAAGAGAAACGGACGTGGGTTGCAGCACCGCAAGGGGTTAAAGCCTATAGGAATGCCTGTCTCAGCGGTGTCCATTCCCCAACCCTTCTGCTAATACCAGAGTGGAAATATGGAAACCTTGAAAGCCATGCTCTCAGGGTAACCTGTCAAGTCCCATTCACTGGTCTATGTTATGTTACTAATATATGTCATCGCCCAAGCCAAACTCCACATCTTGGAGTCAAGAATGCAAACCCTGGCTGAAGGAGAGGCCTGGTGAGACACCAACTGCTGAATCAGAGTGAGAGAGTGAGGGGGAAGATAGAGTTGGCCCAGAGCTGTTTGCAAGGTTGGCCTGGACTCGGAGAGCTGAGTGATGCTGAGGGGGGTCAAGCAAGGCTGGGGAATCACACTGCGGGCGGCGCACGCTCACTCGGGGTCCAGCTTGGTTTTCTGTCTCTTGTTGTCAGTGCTGGTCTGCAGTGTGCGTTTCGCTGCCACTCATTAGTCTGAGGGATGACCCCTGGCTCTGACGCTGACAACCTGCATTCCACTACTGTAAACATACAGAAATACAGATGTGCCTGGAGAGCTGGAGTCTCTGGACATCTGGTTTGTGTGACAGAGGAAAGGGACAGGTTAACCGAACCATGATTAAACTCTCACCCATTGTCTCTGTGATCCGAAACAGTCCGGCCTCTGGGTTGTGTCCAGCAGACGAAAGAGAACCGCACTGCACACCGGCTCAGATAATATATCACTGTCCCCCCAACACCCAGACAATACACAGGAGTCCGGCACTTCTGAGGCTCGCTTCCAGCCATGATTTATCAAACACGGTTGAGGTTCTGTTCTCCACCTGAGTTCCATGTCCCATTTCTTGTTTTACATACCATTTCCCCCTTTCCGTCAGATCCAGCTCAGCATATCTTGTTTATTTTTACCCCGATTTCTCGGTTCACTGTAATTTCTCTCTTCTGCTTCCAAAGAGCTCAGGGGCTCCACGTGCCAGATCTGTGTCTGAGCCTTCAAAGGACCCCTTTTATCTCCCCCACTACAACGCAGGCCCCCGCCGAGGGGTGAACATAGCATAACTCAATTATTAATCGGAGAAGTATTTCACATATCTTTGCAGCTCAGTCGAATGAATAATAAATCTAGAAACATAAGATGAGGGTGATGGGCAGATAAACACTGCTGATGAGTTTATGAGGAGCTGCTGTACAGTAATGAAGCGAATGTTGCTGCTGGAGGCTGAGAGAGTTTCCCGCCCCTGCATGGCCCCGGTCATGCAGTGGCTACGCCACTGATGAAAATACAAATCCTTCAAGTTGAAACAGAAAAGCTCAAGAATTGAGCCTTCAGCGAACAAAAGGATTGGTTTAGGAAGCCGAGATAAAGGACCCACTTTCAAGTTTCTTTTTTTATTTTCAGAGACACAACAATCACATTATTGTGGTCGTCGATAATGGAAAGAGTGACACCAGATCTCAGGGATGGAGTGCTGTAATCAGTGAGATACCAGATATCAGTTAATAACCTGTCAGATTGTCTTTTGATATCAGATTAACGTTCTGTGGGTTCAGTGGTTGAACATAACCAAGTATATTAACTTTGAGTTAAGTATTTTACTGTGGTGCCGTTTTGAGGTATGATAACCCCACTTCATATCAGAGGGAGAGAGGCTGAAGTTTACCCCCCTCTCCATTTATCTGATCTCTGTAGTAGTTCCATCACATTCATTTGCTATCACAATTGAAGAGAGATACACGCATATGCACACTCAAACAATCGGGGCAAATTTTGTTTCCAAAGGAAACTTTGATGTGTGGAGGAGAAGATTGTGGATCAAACATTTGTCTGATTTATCTTGCTGTTTCCACTGAACTACACCCACTTGTTACCAGTCGCTTCGCAGGACAAAATTTCACATGCAAATCCCGGGATGACCTTGTGATTCATTGTTACCTCTGCTAAGGATGTCATGTGATTGGTTCGGTTTGTTACAGTGTTACTCAAAAAGTTATGCACAAATGCGCATGGAACTTTTATCAAAGATACGACACAGGCGTGGTAATGATTACATTTTGGGAGGGATCCAGATTCAAATCTGGATCCAGGATTTTTCTTCACCACTGCGAGATAGGGCTTTGGGTGAAGCTGCATAAAAATTAAACTGACGAATAGTGTGTGTATAATAACTAAATTAGATCCATCTTGACCATGACCGATGCATCTGCAATAACAATTAGGGGTGAAACTAAAGATTTTTTACAATCAATTAACCTATTTTTATTTTCCTAAGTCAGTTGGTAATATGGTGTGTGGAATCTCAGAAAGTGGTTAAGAGGTGTCCTGGAGCCAAAATGCTTGTTTTGGAAGCCAAACAGACCAAAATGGATCAAATGTAAAACCAGTTGTCAGTACGATTTCTGCTGAGGCACAATTTGATCTACTGATCGTTTTGACACTAGCAATGAATCCAGTTTGAATGCAGCACTTGCCAATGTAATGCTGTATTACATTTGATGAAAATATGAGATCTGAATACTGAGTTGTGTTTTTGTCATGTGACGTTGTTTTCGCTCTCTTTCTCGTCCTCCCTGTTTTCAGATCCCACAGTGAGTCGCTACCATGTCCAGTGGATGCCAGAGTACTGCAGCCACAACGAGACCCGAGGACCGGAGAAATCCGTCACGCAGGTTGGTCTCCGGGAAACGCTTCACACCTTCCAACCGGAGATCGGAGCACAGAGTGCACAGAGCTACGACTTGATCAGCAGCACTGTGCTATGCAAAGCACGTGGCTGAGCTTTTGTCCGATGCTTAGAAAGGAGAGCTCCTCTAGAGAAAAAAACTCCGCCGAGTTGAGCCCGAAGCCCTGTTGTGTTAGATCTGCTCTGGGCAAATCACTGGCTTTTGTTTTGAATATTATGAGTCAGTCGTGTGGTCAGGCACGTGGTGTGCCGGCCAATAAAATGCATTTACTGTAAAAAGCGTTTCCCGGAATGGGGGATCATTCACGTCCAGCGGCCCCTGGTAATGCTCCCGCATGGGTCTTTCCTTTAGGGTGCAGTAGTGGTTGGGAGAGTCTGGGGTTGGGGGGTTAAGTGCTGGAGCTCAGGCTGATACAGCATGGCGGAGGCCCGGCAATCAACACATTCTTTGGGGACCAGCGCTCTGGTTGCTAGGAAATCTACATCCATTTTCTATAGATCACTGGGAAAGACTCCAGGCTTGTGCTTTTATGTGAGCACAGCGCCTCATTCACTTTTTATCAAAGCTGTTTCATATCAGAGAGAATATACACACACTTTTTTTTTTCTCAAGGGGTTTTTCTATCAACGTGGAGCCTCTTTATTACAAATGCAAGATATAAATCCACTGACTTTTTTTTTTGTTTCCTCGAGAAAAAAAGTTGAGAGCGGCGCTTTTTCTTAAGATCAACAGATATTGAAAGTTTGAAGTTAGTGTTAAGTGTAAAGACTGCTGCACAGAATTTATTAACATGGATTTACAGGCCATTCTCCCTTTTAAATTACACATGAATCCACTTTGGTTACAGCTTCTTAATTAAGTTCATCCTTGTTATTGCATTTTGGGAGCTGTAAAAAATCATTTATATTGCAGTTTGAGTCGGAGAATAGTGGTCTAACCCTTACCATGTGAGCGTTCAAAGTGGTCCTGTAATGTGGGGCATGTTCCTGAGGCCTGAGTGGGAATGTGATCTGCCCCGGCACTGTGTATTTAATTATCTCTGAAGCTCCATGGGACCTGACCTGGGTGACATGTCAAAGTCATCAGGGCTGAATAATGTGTTTCTTGGCCCAGGAGAACTACATCAACCTCCCGGGACTGCTGTTCTCCTGCAAGTACAAAGTCACCGTGCACATGCTGAAGTCCAAGAGACGCTCCAAGGATGAGAGCACCACCTTCCTCACCCCATCCTGCGCTACCATCCGCAGCAAGACTCACAAGCACATCCCCTGCCCCGGGGAGGGAGGTGAGGACTCAGCAGCTTGACACATAAAGGGAATTGTAAAAATCGATCCATGTGAATGTCAACACAGTAATTCGACTCTGTAGGATATTATAATCATAATGATGGATAACATCTATACACTGTTAAACGGACAGTTCAATATTTTGGGAAATTCCCTTATTCACTTTCTTGTCAGCGAGTAGATAAGATGATAGATACCTCTTATTTCTATATGATTAATATGAAAGCATATTGCCAGCATCCAGTTCACTTAGCACAAAGACAAAATTTGACAAAGGGGCTGACAGGAAAAGTTCAGGAAAAATATTTTTTCTGGAGCAACATATGCAGACAATCACATTTTCACATACAGCCCCTCCGAAGAAGTTCAGGGAAATGTCCAGACTTCAGTGCTTAGTTCTCATTGTGTATCTCGATTTCCGTCAAATTCTCGTCAGTCAGGTTGGTCATGTTATGGAATGTTAAGGATTAGTTTGACATCTTGCTGTCTCGCCTTCACCTTTCTCCAAACAGCGCCAGGGCTTCCAAAGGTTTTGGCCAAGCCAGAGAACCTGACAGCTTCCTTCACCATCAACGAGGGAAACATCACCGGCAACTTCCTGTGGCGTGTGTCCCGGGTGGCTCCCCATCAGCGAATCACGGGCTTCCAGGTCACCTGGGCTGAGATCACCACCGAGAGCCGGCAAAACAGCCTGCCCAACAGTATCATCTCGCAGTCCCAGATCCTGCCCCCAGTAAGTCAGTTTTTTATGAAAATAGGATTGGTTTCTATTTTAAACTCCCATAATGGCCATAGAGTGAAGGCGGTTTTCAAACGTGACAGATTGAAGATGTTTCCATACACCGCAAGGACCCCACTCTGTCATATATAGTCAGAAAAGTCTGCTGCGCAGTAGGAAAGTATGTTCTACCTTCAGCATTTCATTTCACAGCATCTGTCAGAGGTGGGGGTGATTTAGGGATAACACTGTTGTGGCCTCTTTGCATGAATCTATGCGATAAGCAGTGTAGACAGACACAAGAATAGATCTGAGGAAGTGTTGTGTCCTGCTGGAAGTTCTCCTCCTCTACCTTTTCATCTGCCTTCACGCCGTTCCTCTTTCATCCTCGGCGAGAGCTATGAAGAAAGGCCGCTCTTTGACATAATCTGCTCCATCAACAGTACGTTCTGCCTATCTGCACCGCCCAGCCTCTGGAGCTCGTCTATAAATAAAACCACCCACCGCACACTTTATCAAGCTGGCAGCAAAGAGGAGAGACAGCAAGCCTTATGAAAACAAAGTCTTTGTTTTTGTCTGTGGTTTGTGCAAAGACAGCTAGGCAGCTGATACTCCCCTGGTCTGCAGCCCATTCAAATCCATGTCCTGTCAAAATTCAAAGGCACATTCTGTTGTATTTCAACTGATTGAATGTCTTTTCTGCCGCTCTCCTCCTCCCTCGCTCGGCAGGATCATAACTTGCTTGTGGTGTCCAACCTGCGGCCATCCACCTACTACAGGCTGGAGGTGCAGGTCATAACAACCGGAGGTGAAGGTCCTGCCACTGTCAAGACCTTCCAGACCCCAAACATATTACCAGTCATTCAACACCGTAAGTACCAAGTCACGGTCTGCTGATGTCAGACAATTTTTGAAATTGTATGATTTAAAAAAAAAAGAAAAATGAATTTAAGTAAGCAAACAAACAACCAAACAAACAAAGAGCAATTTTTGGCCGTATAAAAAATATTCAGTTATTTATAATAGTAAATATTCTAAGTGGTATAAGACAGATATGTGTTTTCTAGGACCCAGACTCCGGCAGCACCACTCTCATCACCAGAAGCCGTCAGTAGAGAGACACTGAGTTTCGGGTCAAGGCAAACCCAATCGGGAGACGTATCAGCGGCTCTCAGCTCCAGTCTGTCAGGGAAGGAATGTGTGGAACCAGACAGAAACACAGCACACCAGACCATGAACTGACCCCCCCACCCCCCCACCAGCTCGTGAAACATGGGTCCATCTTCTCCAGGCTCCACAACACATCAGCTTTCCTTCTTAAAACCCTCTCTCCTGACTGACACGTGGCACCGGACGGGTCGGTCTGTACAGTGAAACCACAAGGAAGATATGAAATTCCAGGTAAAAGCATCCAGATCCAGTAACCCCCCGAAACTCGTCGTGATCCAGCTCGTCATTGTGCGCCGCATAAAGATATTAACCTTGTCAATTGGATTTGATCAGCTTCGTTAATGACAGGCAACTTAAAGAAACACAATTACTTTGGCAACTTGATTGAAGACGCGTGAACATGGATGGTAGGAAATGCCCGAAATGTAAAACAATTGTTTGCTCATGAAGAAAGAAAGTAGAAATTCATCTATTTATTTTGTGTTACCCTTTAAAGAGGCGCTTAGGCATACAGTCAGTACTGATGGATAATGTAATTAAGTCATTGTTGTCTAACGCAGAATAATTCATGTAGTATGTTGCATGTAGTACATTTGAATTTATTTTTTGAACTGTAAATGAATTACTTGCTTCAAATTGAAAGCTCGTAATGGTTTTGCATGACAACCATTAGCATTCTGTTGGCATGAAACGATGTCTGTGTTGCCTCTTTTCAATATGTTAGCAATATTTCATTAACAGATTAACAAAGAATTATATTGGGAGTAATATGTAATGTTCATTAATGAAATTATAACTTGTGTGGAAACGATGAATTGTACATGTTCTTGGCTGTAGAAATATTTGTCGTGGAGCAGTCAGTGAATGTCTATATTTATTTATGTGTGTATTACAAGGTTTGGTTTGGATGTGTGTGAATGTGTATGTTGTGTGTGTTTTAGTCTCAAAATTTTTGAACCGGCGGAAAATCTTGTAAAGACATTTTGTAAAAATTGAATTGTAAATACAGTCTTATGTTACATGTTATTTTTCCATGGTAGAAACTGTACAAACTGCTAAGTAATAAAATAATCCTTAACCAGTTCCCTTCGCTGTTTGTTTAATTGAAGCGGCTGCGAGCAGCAAATAGACATGCTTCTGCGCCCAGCGCTGTTTGGCACTTACTCTTGCTTATTTTGGCTGTGAGATCCACCGTGGCAGACTCTGTGCACAGCATATTCACTGATCGGTGCAGGAGCCTGAGACATGCACTCTGCAAAGTCCAAATAAACAGGTCATCTAGCTCAACAGCCCAAGTGAACTTCCCATCGCTGGGGTCGGGCACCCCTCAACATAAAGCTCTGCTTCTCAGAGCACTTATGTGTTGGGGAAAAAAAGGAAACATTAATTCCCTCCTCTGCTCGGCAGCCGTTCGCCCACGAAAAAAAAAGGGAAAGTGGAAATGTTTTACGAGAAAGTAACGCTCCGTGTGACACTGTGAGACGTGAGCCTATACGGTGGACGTGTGGAGTGTGTACCTTTTGTGTTGAAAAGCTCAAGCCGACTTCCTGTACATGTTGAATGAAAGCTTTTTTTTTTTCTAGCACACAAATAATAATCCTGAGCAGTGTTTGCTGAACAGTGTTTAATAGTTAATACTTGATCATGTGTATCCAGGCAAATTGGCATGCACCACATTCTTCTTATTAGTAGCTTTAATGAGACGGAGGTTTTTTCACACCAGAGATACTGAATGTGACTGGAGGTCCTTCTCCTAACGTTATGTTCCTTTTGCCGATAGTTCTTTTCTAATGTGACCTACAGAAAGTGAGTTCAACCTTCACGGGAAAAAAGAGCTGCTGTCAAAAATGAAATTACATTCACAGATACTCACACCTCTGCATCTGCCCTGGTTGTGCTCGACATCCAAACCCTTTCGTTCCTGAACATCAATAGATCGACTTTTGATGAAGTTTTCACCGTAATGACGAAGCGCAGGAATTTCATTTCTTGTTCTTTCGGTATACACTCACTCAGCACTTGTTTATTCATGCAGTTATCCGGTCAGCCAACCATGTGGCAGCAGTGCAACGCAGATACAGCTCGGGAGCAACACATCACATCAGAATGAGGGGAAAAAAGTCTCAGCGACTTTGACACGATGGTTGGTGCCAGAGCAGCTGGTTCGAGTATTCCTGAAACCGTGGGTCCCCTGGGATTTTTACACGCAACAGACTCTGGAGTTTACTCCGAATGGTGCGAAAAAAATCAAAAGCCACAGTCATCTCGCGCTCGCTTCGTGGACATGACAGTGAAAGTGCAGTGAAGTTCAGTGGCCTCCCCCAGTCGCCAGATCTGAATCCAACGGAGAGCCTTGGGAATGTGGTGGAGCGGCAGATTGGCAGCGTGAATGTACAGATGACAAATCTGCAGAAATGAAGTGATGCAATCGTGTCAGCATGGAGCGGAGTCATTCAGAGGCTTGCCTCCAAGGTCTTGTGAAATCCATGTCATGAAGAATTGAAGATGGTTTTGAACGCCAAGGGAGGAACTCCTCAGTATTAGTACGGTGCACCTAATAAAGCGCTCAGTCAGTGTGAATCCAAATAAATAAATAAACTCTGTCCAATTTTCAATTCAGATCAATTTGATACATGTGACAGAGGCGGTGCACACACTGAAAACAAACAGGGCAGGCAAACAGTGTTTGTATCAGCATGTTAGATTTACCAAGAGGGAAAAAAAAATAGTAATTGTTGATGATTGATTGTTCCTTACTCTTGCACTTGGCTATCCTGCCTCACATTTATACTTTTTCATGAGTTTCGTCTCTCCTCCTCGCCCCCTCCCCTCCCCTCCCCACCCTCGCCTTTTCTCCTGAGTGTATGTGTTTGTGACAAGACGTTGCTCTCCAGATGTTTAGACTTGAAGGGCTGTTCTTGTCACCATTTTCCACGGCGAGCGACAAATTATCCCGAGGCCTTGTTTTCACACACTCAGCCTCTCCAGCCACTCGGTGCTTCGCCACTCACTCCTCGGGGACGTTGTTTATGTACAGTTCTATTATGTCACAGGAGATTAGTTCCTTTTGATCGGCGCACACTAATCCCTCACTCTTTTCTAGGAGCCACGCCAGTGTTTTGCCAAGGCCCCTTTCTGTGTGCGCCAGCCCAGCCCCTCTCCCTTTCAGGCTGTCGCAGCCCTCGCTCTGCACACACCAAATACCATGGCCCTCAAGTGTGAAAACCTCAAAACAAAAGGGCCTCCAGCCTCCTTTGAGGCATGTTGCAAGACATCCAAGTCTCCGAGGACATAAAAGAGAGGGGGGAAAAAATGCAACAACTAAATAGTAGGCAAGTCGTCAGTATGAAAGCTCTTTCTCTGATGGTACAAGGCCAGCGAGGGCTTATTCACTTTGCATGGCATTACATCCCCATTGTGAGAGTCAGGCAGGGGATATTGCTTTCACATTCAAACACATATTTCTGAAAACAATATTATTCATTTGGCTCTTTGCATAAACTCAGCCAGTTAAATATTTGCCCGTCTTCTGCTTGACATTAGCCCCCATCTTATTAGAATTGAGAATAACACAGTGAGTCCTTTCAGACGGGCGCAACAAAGATAGGCTGTTTTCTCCCACACATTTCCTCTGACCTCTTTGCACCCGTTCTGCAGATTAACACTGCAGTGAGGCGTGCATCGCTATTTATCAAATCTGAGCCATTTTTATGGGTCATCCTACAATAGCTGACTGAACAACTGTAACATTACCCCTGAGAGGACGGGTGGATTTTTTGCCTCTGATGAGAGGTTCAATCCCAGTTTGACTTTGAAGTATGAGGCGAAAAATGAAATGGATGGACTTTACTTTCCCCCTTTCAGATGACACAGATCGTAACCCGCGCGATTCGAAAACCTCCACATTTGACTCTCGTGCGCGTTTCAGGTCAGTGAGATCATCGAGCATCGCCAGGCCCCAGATTACAACCACATGCACAATGTCCACTTGCGCCGCTACTTCTTCCATATGATGAGATGGAATATATTGTCTGTTAGGTGGATGAAAAATAGCCAGGGTGTCGTCCCCCCCCCCCCTTCATTAGGAAAGGCAATGTTGCTTTAATCCTGTGGTATGGTGAGAAATCTGACCTTGCCCTGGGCAGTGGCATGTTTCTGGTTAGGCTCTGGTGAGTGGGACCAGGCAAGGGGACACATGAAAGGATCTCTCTGTCAGGCCACAAAGATGTTCAGTCTAAGTCTAATGAAGACCAGAACACATGCACCGACCTGAGAACATGCATGCCACACATTATACGAGCACTGGAGCTACAACGCTGTTGACAGGCGTAGTATTCTTCTCCTGTTCTTTTAAGGTGGACAAAGTGAAAGGCCTGATAAGCACACGTGTGTGCTGAGATTAATGATCAGTACCAATTAAAAATTAAAAACAATTAAAAACACTAACACATCCAGAGACTGACAGATAAAACTTTTTTTTATTTCATTTCTGCCTTTCATTTTGGCATCATTTTCCTTTGCCCCTATGGCCCCAATGGGAACACAATTTCCTTGTTTATGCCTGGAAAAGATTTCCTTAGATTACATTTTACATGAAATGAAGAAGAGCCATCTCGGGTTGTACATTGTGCAAGTCAGATGTTGAGCTCTTACTGTTATATTAAAGCAACATTTTTCCATGTAAAACAAGTAACTAGTTCATAAGCTACACCTGAACGGTAGTTAAAATAGCTCTACAATAACTTCAATATCATGACGTTCATTTTTTGCCGAGAAGTGTGATTCAGCTCTCCGAGATTCATTTGTGGCAGTTGTAGAAGAGATAAGTTTGGATTGCACAATAGTTTTTAATATATAGTGAAAGGCAGAATGTTAACAATTAACAAAAAGAGGATAATTACAATCGGCAAATTGTACTGTAAATATCAGAAGTAAAAGTTCTGATAGCGCAGAA
The DNA here is from genome assembly GCF_022379125.1 of Scophthalmus maximus. Lineage (NCBI taxonomy): Eukaryota > Metazoa > Chordata > Actinopteri > Pleuronectiformes > Scophthalmidae > Scophthalmus > Scophthalmus maximus. The sequence goes on along the minus strand of NC_061528.1, from coordinate 8,885,388 downwards.
CAACCTTTATTGTATATTATATCATACCTCTATTGTTGCATTTGCATGTAAGCAGCATTTTTATGTTGTAGCTGTGTGAGGTGGCACTAATGTTTTGCATGCAAAATTTATTCTGCAAGGTAACTAGTTGTTATAGCTGCCAGACGAATATTAAAGTACATATATTTTTTCCTCAAATGTGATGGAGTGTGGCATTAAGGTACAGTTTTTAAATTGACATATGCTTGTAATATACATATACACCAACAAAGTATTAAACAAAACTCTCTAGAGCGATTCTATCAACAAACGTAAAAATTATTAGCATCACACAAACAACAGAGCTACTGACATGAATTGTAAAGACTTCACCAGTTAGGTGATCGCTCAGTGTGTAAAACCACAGGCAGAATACTTAATGATGACCCCTGACATTACTCCAACAGGACCGACAAGAATCGAATGAACCTAACAATGAGAAAACAAAAGAATGCAACATCATTTCCCGTCATATCCTTCACCAAAACACACTTTCTTTAACGGACTCTGATCCTCAGAGTTTGGGTCAAAGGTAAGCGAGAGGTCCAGCACGTTTGTGTTTACAGAGCAAACGTCACCGGAGGAGGCATTATCAAGATCCCTCTTTCCAAACCAAACATCCTTCTCCGAGGGCACACAAAGTGAAGAGATCAGGCAGGAAAAGCACCATCCAGTTTGGTAACAGCGTTTTATAATCCCGTCTGATTAGTGTTAATCCCCTTAATGCTCCTTCCTGAGAGTAAACACATGTTGACCCAAGTGACCCGCTCGTAATTAATGAAGTTAGGAAGTTTGGTCTGTTACCATCATTTTGGTCAACCCGGTGTCACGGGAGCATGTTTTCGGGGAAAAATTTGTTCCAAATGATACAACTCATAGGCAATAACTCAAAATACAACAGCTGACACTTTTAAATTGGCTGGTGTCGGCTTTCCACAAAACAATACAGCCCCAGGCGTGACTAGTGATGAGGGGAAACTTTGCGCCTTGTGTTCTTTTCCCCTGTGAAGTCTGTGTGCGGGGTCGGGTTCACAGGTCAGCATGTACCCAGGAGGGTGGACGGCAGCGCGAGGGCAGGGCCCAGGCTCGGGGACAAGCGTGGGGGTCAGGGGTTGAGTTCAGATGGAATCCACACAGAGGATGTTGAAATAGATATTGTCAGGGGAGCACAGAGCTTCCTCAACTTTTCCTGCTGGCCGGCCACAGAGGAGCCACAGAATCAGACCCTGCGAACACGTCTCCATCTCCGAGCACTAATTCAAAGGTGTTAAAAAGATGATGCATCCTCCATACGGGGCAGCAGTTACAGTAAAAGAGCACATGATGAAAGGTTTCATTTGATGTGTAAACACTGTGCTTCGGCACCTCTGCTTCCTCGGTATCTCAAAATAAATAGGGTGACGGAAGAGAGAGCAGAGAAGAATGTATTCTGAGGGCTGCTGAGAGACTAACATCAATATCTTTGCTTTTGACAATATTCAAAACCTAAAAGAACTGCTGTCTCAAAGTCAACAGCTAATCTAAAAAATATATATAATCAATGCCAAAATACAAATGTACCTGTTTGTCTTTATCTGCACCTGAGGTCATAATTGCTCATAAAACAACCACTGCAACATTTTTGCAGCATTTCTGTTAAATCCATTTGCCGACCTGAGAAAATCAAAAATGAGGCATGAGCTGAGAGAAGGAGCATGAAATTGATTACAGTGCGAGAGAACCGCTAATATCTGCAATCACTGGTCAAAGAGGCAAGAGCTTTTACCGCCCCTGACAACAACGTTGAACAACAATTGACTGCACAAATAAATTAGACAAGGATAAAATGCTTTTCTCCACCCTGTTTTTATTTTGTATGAATATATTAATGTAAAACATTGGCTCACAAATCACAATGTTTATATAATGAATGTCGCAGTATTTCATCTTCTCTCTCTCTCTCTGTGTGTGTGTGTGTGTGTATGTGTGTGTGTGTGTGTGTGTGTGCGTGCGTGCGTGCGTGCGTGCGTGCGTGTGTTCCAAGGCTAAGAGCTCATTTCCACCCTTGATGATCACAGGCACCATTGATTGTAATGCTGACGAGCAGGCTAGTTCTGCCCGTGGCGTACAAAAGGAATCTGGACATGTTTAAAGCCCCAACTTTCATGTTCTTTTCATGCCGGTATGAAGCTGCATGCTGATGTTGCGGTCAGCTGCTTCTCATTAAAAAACATGATGTCAAACAGAGGGCCTTGGCTGGTGAAAGTCAACTGCCCTCGCTCGCTTGGTCGTCAGGTCCCCCCCCGCCTTGCCTGCCACACTCAGAGCTGTCGGACCATAGTGGATGTGATACTTTGGCTTTGGTCATTAATGTCTCACAAAAGAGGAAAGAAAACTTTGAATAATGGCTCAGGATGCTGTGGAACGCTTCAGACTCGGACAATCTCCTGCTGCATTCGTCAAATGTGAAGGGTCTACATTAGACCCTCGCAGTCACAAATGCTGAATTATACTTGTGAAAGTCTAATTTTCTAATATAGAAATTGTGGCTGTATTTATTGTTAGTAAAAAAACTATTTATGTTAAATAATGCAAAATTTTAGCTTGCTAGGATATGAAGAATCCCTTTTCCTGCAATGTGCTCCTCAATAATATGCTTTGTCTTTAATTCTAATTCTAAACTGTACTGCAATAAAACTGATAAAACTGCAATGGAATGACCTTTTATTAATGACTCTCTCGCATTATAATAAGCCTACTTTACACTTAGAAGTTAATACCCTGGTCTTTTACACTCTAATAAACCACCAAGTCTGCCCAAGAGTTGTCACTTTTAAAGCCTTAATACTGTTCTATGAAGCGGGGTAAATAAAAATTATGATAATTTATTGACCGGTATTAAAGTCAATAGTTTCAAATTAGGAGGCCTTGATAAAGTATGCCTCATTAGAAAGCAGTTCCAAAAAAAAGCCAGAGTACAAGGATCATCCAATACCTTCGTGACTTCACTTCATGGCCTTTGCGATGGCTGACCACTTCCTGTGCCCCCGCGTGCTTTGAAGCGCAGCCGGGTCTTGTTTGTCTCCGAGGGGCGAGGACGGTGGTGCACAGCTCGAACTGCTGAAACTCAACGTCACACCGGTCTAACAACACGTTTTTCAAACAAGATCAGCGAAGGTATATTGGAGACACTGTTACCAGATTGAACAGTTTGGTGCGACTAGCTTGGACGAGTGATAAACCCCACACTGGGCGGACTGACAGAATGAAATAGAGCAGTGACATCCTGCTCATAAATCCCTTGTCCGAACGCGCCGCTGCATGTATGTTTTTCTGGAACCTGTTTGCAGCATAAACAGTTCCGTTTGCGTGGAGGTGCTGAGTGGAGCCAGGATTTAGGTGGGCCGAGGGAATCCCGTGATTCAGCGTCAGGACAGGCTACTGTGCCCGCGCAGCCTGTAACACATTCATGACACTGGAGATGAGTAAAACATGTGGTATATATGTTAGAGAGGTTTACACGGCACGGTTAAACGACGGAGGATCCCTCTTTTTTCCACGCTTTGATGGTAAGTGCCTGTTAACCACGTCCCACCTTCGGGATAAATGACACTATCAGCTATTTATTTCATACATTTTTTTTTTGTGTAAGGGTCAATCTGCTTTCCATTACTTCTGACGGAAATCTAAAGAGTATTTCCTTGGCTCAGTCCACTCCCCCGGGCCTTTACATTAATCTCTGATCACTGCCGCAACATATTTGGAGATTTTGAATCGTTTGAAGGTTATTTACTCTACACAAGAGACTCCCATCAAACATCAGCTGTCATTTGGCTCGAGCAGAGCACCTCAAGAGAAATCATTGCCGAAAAAAACCTCACACCGACACGTCGTTCCAAAGTGTTTCATATGCGCTAAAGCAAACAAACATTTTTCCTCTTTTCAAATTCAGAAATAATTTACAGCTTTCCACCCTCCTCTCTCTCTCTCTCTCTCTCTCTCTCACATCTGTGACCGTACGATGTTGCCAGAGCGCTCCCTGCTCATCTTCTTTCATATTTATGGTCCTTTAAAGCAAAGCTCCAAAAACAATGAAATATTGTGCACATGTGATTGGAAACAGCCTTCATGATGTGAAGCGAGCAATCTCTCAGACTTATGTCGAAAATAGACCATTTGAAACATCTCAGTAATTTGATTAAAATGGATTGACGGCCCGGTGAGTATCTGTCAGCGCGCCAGTGGGAAAAGAATGTTTCTGATTTCTCCGGAGGAGAATCCTTCACCTCCCCAGCAGTTCTTTTAATATAAGGGCAGCGCCTTTCATCTGCTCCTCCAAGCGAGGCTCTTAATGCGTTGCAGATTCCGCTCAGCTCTGACAATATTTTACCATCATCTCTTTAGTGGGTCTCTGGATTGCCGTTCAATTAATCTTACGTAACAGAAAACTTATTACTCTGCAAACCAAGTCAACGTAAAGTTTTATAACTGGCTTACACGCTCGCTCACGCACACACACACACACACACACACACACACACACACACACACACACACACACACACACACACACACACACACACACATGCACTGTCGCCTCAGGGCAAGAAGGTTCTGGGTTCTGACGGTCAGTAAAGGCCTTTCTAGAGGTTGTATGTTCTGTGTGTATATGTGTGTGTTTGAGTGTGTGTGTGTGAGTTTTCTCTGGGTACTCTGGCTGAGGTTAATTACCCTGCACTCCGGCATAGCCTGGAGCAGGGTATTGTTTTCACCCATGTGTGTGTGTGTGTGTGTGTGTGTGTGTGTGTGTGTGTATGTGTGTGCACATGTGCGAAATAACTCAAATATGCATTAACGTTTTTCCACCAAACTTGGTGGGAATTTTACTTGGTACTGTATCTCCAAAAGATGAACTTTTTGGAGCCTATCAGTCAGTGGTGGGAGCGCACGGGATGACATGTACTGGCTGGGCCTGTGTTAAGCTGAAGTCTGCTGAAGTGTGCTTTTCGCGTGAATGTGCTCAGCGGACGTGGTATCCACCGAGCTTACGCTGAGTCCTGCCTGTCTTCTGAGGACACTTATAACTTTGTGGATGTTTCAACAATGCCACCAACTTGGGCAGGATTTCTCCCAGTGCTGCTGATGGTCAGTGTGTGAGAAGGATAAAGAGAGAGAGAGACAGCGACAGCAGAACAAAGAGCGCCGCACACAGCTCACACAAAACAACGTCTTAGAGACCATTTTATGCTTTGTAAAAAATGTAGTATCATTATGTTATGAGTCAAGAGACAAATATTGCAGTGGCCAAAATTCCACATGCGAACAGGGTATCCATCGCCCCACTGATGCTTTTCATTGGAGACTTTATACAGTATATGTGTATATATATTTAAATCATCAACAAATGGTAATTTGGTGAACATGCTTACTGGCTCCTTGAGGTTGGTTTTATCTGTTTATTAAAGAGTCAGCTGGTTTCATTGACTTAGTTTAGTAGTTTGTGAATCCAGCTGAGAAATAGTTTTGCACATAACCTCCGTGCAAATCACATTGTCGTTCCCACACGCTTTGGCCTTTGCAGCGATTACATGAACAACATATAACATGTCAGACAGAATAGCGACAGGATAACTGCTCCCCCCATTTCCTTATGCTCAGCTCTAGCTTGATATGTAACTGACCCACAGAGTATAGTAGTGATCTTTTCATCTAACTCTTTGTAAGAAATCAAATAGATGTACAGATGTCGTCCAAAAGTCTAATGACCACTTCTGGACCCCATTGTACGTAGACATGTATAACTATTCCTTAAATCAGAGTATTGTGTTGACTTAACGCCACAGCTGTCTGCTTCTTTATCTCCTGTCTGTAAGGTCCATGTGGTTTCCCTCACGTCATGAGACTAAATCACACATTTTGCTGCCGGGCACAGCACTCTGATCTCTGATTAACACAGTTAGTATGACCAAATCAAGGGCAGGACACCGCAATATGTAAGTGTAATACAGAAAGAAAACATTACACTACACTAACCACGGCAGTGGTCGGTGCAAAAATTCCTGTAGCAGCCCTCCGGCCTCACTGACGCGATCTGTCTTTCATATAGAACGACCAGCGCCGACTGCCAAGAATAGCACTCTGGCCGATGTGTCTGGCTCTCGTTAGCGGAGGATAGGTTTGTGTCAAGCACAGCTCCTCCGCAGGCCGAGACGTGCTGTTGTTGCGGTTGTATGCGATTGCGGGAATGTTGTGTTGTGCGTTCGCTAAGTGACAGAGAGACGATGGAGGGGCTGCGACACGACACACTCCGAAACCAACTGATCCCCCGCCAGCGTGAGTCATCTTTCTTTTTTTCCCTGCATGGCAGAGGCCAAATGGAGCGTCTTTGAACAGGTGTCCAAAAGCGTTGTTTTTCTTTATAATCACTTCTTTTTCTCTTGTGTTTTTTTTCCCCCCCCCGTTTTCTTTTTCAAATAACCATTTGTGTATCTGATCCCATCTCTTACTCACACCCATGCACACGCCCACGCGCTCTCTGACGCTTTCTCTTGCTTTTAATACAAAAGAAACAGTGTTAGTCTCTGGCATTTGTCAAGGATGAAATCTGTTCAGAGGGAGAACGCGCCTTTGAATATGAGCCTTTAACACACTTTATGAGAAAAAAATTAAATCATACTGGGTACAATTTATTTTATTTTTTTTCACGAGAAAAGGGGGATAAAATTTCTTTACTGCTATTACTCTGCTGTTTTCTGATCTTCTTTCAACAAGCTAAAACTTCTTATGAGTTTCTTCCAAGTGCAGTGTCACTAAAAAAATATCCAGTGACTTTCCTCTCTTGAAGGTCTGCCAGCCATCGAGGGGCTGTTTTTAATTGTCCCGTTGTCCACATGGTCGGAATATTCGCAGGCATTGCCACGGGCAGAGTTTCCTCTCATCAGAAGCTGCTGTTGGTTGAACATCTCAGATCTGAGGCCAGTAATTGAATAGATAGGGTTTTGATTGATGTTTAGAGGAAGTCCCTTTCCTATTTAAATATTCATGGCTCCGTTGCCCGCAGGGGTGAGACAGGAATCCAAAGCAAACCTGTGCACAACAATAGCAGCTCAGAGTTCCTCCTGTCTGCTTCTCATTACAGTAAATACACTCTCATCTCTCATGCATTCCTGCTCCCCGCTACACTGGGCTCCACCTAACAGAGGCTAGTTGGCCTCCGAATGCAAACCTACATGCATGGAATGAAAAGACAAATTCCCCCATCATCTTACCATTTTTTTTTTTTTGATAAATAGACACCACCAGAGACATGAATGAGAGGGTGTCAAGGCACTGGGGAGCTTGGTGGATTCCTATTTCTCTGGACTTTACCAGCTGCTATGCTTCATTTTGTTACAGGGCTCAGATTAATAGTGACTGCCGTGCTACAGTGCTTCATTTGAAACTCATGCAACTCGTGTTACAGGTGTTGCCTCTGGCACCGTGTCTCCTCTCCTAATGCTCTCTTGGTCTCTCAATCCCTGCAAATCCCACTAGAAATGTGTCAATCATAACGGGCAAAAAAAAGAAGAATACCCTAAAACCATGAAGCGTGTGCAAGAAAGCAAGCATTATGCATGTGGCTTGGAACGAGTCCCCACTACGATAATACAAGAGGAATGCCTTTGAACCTCACGTTGAGGGGCTTCAACCACTTGTTTTGCATCTGCATTAGCGTGCAACAGCATCAAATACATTATTAGCCCATTGACAGCTAAAGGAATGTAACCTGCTAAAAATAAGTGAGGTAGGATTTTGAAAGAGATGGGGCACTAATGTCCATCAGGTGTATTCCAAAATAAGGCTGGTTCAATAAGGTTTGAGGTGGGTCATGGGCAAGCACCCTATCTCTTAGTCAGTTGAAATAACAAGAGCTAAAAAATACTTAAATAACTTTATTCCAGCACCTACAAAACACTCAAAGTGGTGGAAGCTGCTAACAAACCAAGAAGGCAAGATTTTCCAAGGAAGCATCTCCTGGCCGGAGCAAGACGACGGATGACTCATTATTGTCATAGAGCACAAAGTCGGACACAGAGGCCTTGAGTATTTTAATGCTCGAATCACACGGAGCTCTAATTGACTGTCAGCTTAGAGCAGTGTGACAATCCTCCACCAAGACCCTGAAAAGAAGAAGTTGGAAATAATTCCACCCACTTACAAGCCAACAAACACAGACGCAATCTGGGTCGGAGCGAGAGCAGCCCCTCTCTGGGAAAACAAAGGGCCATGAATTGTCTGCAAAAGTGTTTTCTGCTACGGAATATCGTCTTTCTTTCCACAAACACATTTTCAATAGAGGACTTAATTAAGCGCGTGTGAGGGTTTGTTTGAGGAGTACCGGGAAGCAGCACAATAATAAAAGCTCGGTTACAGAGCCAGGGAGTCAACCAGCGTGCAGCTAAGTACACAGCTCACATATCTGTCATCTATAACCTTTTCTTTTTTTTTGCCATTGTATATAATTTGTCTACAAATTTTAATTTATGAGGTTTGTAGGTATGAAGCCAGCACATTCCTTGCTAATGTTGCTGCAGAGCGATAATGATCCCTACGTAGACTGTTGGTTTGGGTGGGTATACATTGAAATGAAATTATGGGGACACGTATGCATTGTTATATAATTTCTGGGATTTGTAGTTTTTCATGAGATGAGCAAGATTGATCGAATATGTCAGTAGATTGCCAGCAGTGGCTTTGAAGTGAGACACAAAGTGGAGTGAAGCATAATATCCCTAGGGTCCCATATAGTATTTGGGAAGATAAACATTTGCCAGGCCCAATCTTGTGTGGCTGATTCTGTGTATGTGTATGTCTGGGAAAAGAGCCAGCAGTATTTGTACAATATAATTAAAATGACAGGTATTCAGTCGGTCTTTGAGGGACTAGTGATGATTTCATTATCGAGTCCTGTTGACTCCTGTTGTCCCATGACAGAAACTGTGGAGTCTTGAGACACACACACACACTCACACGCACGCACGCACACGCACACACACACACACACACACACGCACAGCTACTTTAAACAAATATCCTCATTTGATGGCTTACTTTACGTTTTTCACGCTGCCCTCAATGTTTGTCTTCAATTTCATGAATGAAGAAAAGGAAAGCATTCTTATATTCAAGGCAGACATTGTTATATTCCCCAATGTTATTTCAAAATCAGGTTGAATTTGAGGAAAACGATAACCACAAGGTCCATTTCGTAGCCGTTCTGGAGATTTCAATCGCATCACACGATCATTGTCAGCAGATAACGCTCGAGTTTCCTTTTTGTTCCATTTGAATAAAATTTGATTCAAAGGCCTGTGTGTGGTAACCAATCACAAATATTGCTGTGCAAACAGATATGACATTTCACTTGTGCTGGGTAGGAAACACTAGTACAATTAGATTTGATCACAAAATGAAAATAAAAAAAATGAAGCAAGACGTTGTTGAATTGACTCATCGGAGCTTATCTGTGCCTTTTTAATGACAAACTTGCATCCTGGCATTTATTCAGAGAGCTCTTCCAAGAAAGAGAAAAACAAAAAATCTTTCTTATGACTGAGCACATTTCTTTTTTTCTTCATTTTCCAAAGCCCACACTTCAACCACTCATAATATCCCCGCTAAATGCACTGATTTATTGCATCTTCAAATTTCACAATCTGGGGACAAATTGGTCCCCTCAAAAATGCACGAACATGGCTGAGAAGCCCGTATTAGATGGAAATGCATTCCTGATGTTGCAACATGAGAGAATGCGGGCACGGTCGTGTCACTGCGGATTAAAGGAGATGCCATGTTTTATGACCTGCAATACTGTTACTAATTTGGGGACACTTGATATGGCGCGTTTCACTGGAGGGAGACACAAACACAGAAACCCACAGTGCCGTTTCCCCCTCGGCCCCGCCACTGAGCCCAAGGTGACGGAGACACACGGCCCACAGGGTGGCGAGGATTAGCATCTCTCCTAACGACGAGGAACAAAAGCATTGTGAGGCGGAACAAGCCGTCATGCCAAAACACTCATAAAGAGGCATGAACTGGCAAGTCCTCGATCTCCACATCTTGAGAAATAATCACTCCCTTCTGGATGTGTTTATGAGGGAAGAGGGGCCTGTGCAGTGACGCCCGCACAGTATAGTCGGGAAGAAGCATACAACGCAGCTGATCTGAGCCTTGGACTCTGGCAAAAAGGGGCACGCCTGAGGTGACACCGCGCTTTCGTCAGCTATGAACGACAGACACGCTCTCTGTGGTGGGCGTATCCCGGACATAGGGATGTTTGAAATTCAGCAGGGCTGAGTGAAAAATGAATTCAGTCGTGTCCACTGAAAAGATTTCGAATCTATCTGTGACCCCACAAGAAAAAAAAAACCCCAACACACATTCCTTCCTTTTACAGCTATGGCTTTATAATCGAAGGTGTTCTCCACATGTGCTTCAGATCAAATCATAAAACTCAGGCATATGTTAAGTTTTGCAAGAAAAATCGTTTATCCTTGTGAAAGCTTATATACGGTTTGCAGTAAAAAATGAATATTTGCCCCTTGGCACAGAGCTGTTGTGAAGTCCAGGGAAAGAAAAAGAGGAGCGTTGGGTTCGGCTCCTCTGTGACGACGCGGCACAACCCAGTGAGCAGCTCTTTCTGATTCAAATGAATGGAGCCAAGGTCACAGCTGAGGAGTCTGGACACTGCGCAGCGTCACCTCTCAGGGGAAAGACTTTTTGAATGGGGGTCGGATTGGGCAATGTGTCTTTTTTGTTCTTGGCAATAATTAACTGTACATATTTTATATTTAAATTGTCCTCATGCTACAATTTGTGGTCATTCCGTATCTCCTTTAGGTGGTTTTGTCTCTTGAGGTAGTCTTGATCTGTTTTTTGGACATTTGGCATCTCTTTTTCGTGGTTTTACATCTTTTGAGTTGTTTGTCATTTTAGCCATTTGACGTTGCACTTTTTAAAATTGTTTTGCATATCGTCGCAAACCACATTCCAAGTGAGAGCCTGCGGGCCTCACCTCTGAGAGACACGACAACAACACAGGATGTCGGGCAGAAAACCACAATCCACTGACCCCATGTTGGAATTGTGAGGAAGCAAACTTTGCGTGACATATTGCATGAAAAGATAGAAGGCGAAAAATGCTTCTGCGGGTATGAGGTATGTCATGTGAGCAGTAGACTGTTTACAAGTTACCACAGGATTAGGACAGGGTGGATTCATACCCCAGCGGAGGTTTAAATAATTCCATGTCAAATCCAGGAATATGTATATTTTGTCCACCCGTACTTAAGCAATGCTTTCAAGCTGATGGATATAGTGAGAGCACATGACATGCAAAGGCTTTGCTATTCCCTTTCATGATTACTGTGGTATTGTTCCTGTCTAAGCTTTGCAAGCCTCCGAGGACGCTCGGGGACGCCAGGCATGTGTTTGTTTGTCAGGAGCCCATTTAGAGCAGCTCCATATTTCAAAACAAAAGCAAACCATCAAAGTGTTTATCATCTTAATCATCACATCGTCGTCGGGACAGCGTTTATGAATTGTGTGTTACACTGAGGAAACAAGCCTCCAAACATGAAAGAACCAAAGAAGCTTTAAGAATTTAGTGACACTTGATACAGTGGAATATGAAATGAAAATAACACCGAGGGAAAGCTGTTTCATGGAATAACATGTATGGCTGGTTTGCCTAAACCCACGCAACTGTAGGAATTTTAACATGATTTTTAAGCCACTGTACATGATATGATGGTTATTTCATGATGATTTCTTTTTCTCCCAGACTGATTTGCATGTGCAGGAGGAGAATTCCTCTGAGAATCTGTTCGGAAGAATTGCATGAACCTTGTTCTTTATGTGTCTCTGCAAGCTTGTTAGAAAGCAAAGGAGAATGTCAAGGAAAGGAACACAAGGATATACCATTCCCAGTGGAAGTTCACGAACAAACTGCCGGTGACCTGAAATGCGATTAAAATTTTCCTGGAACGTAAATCGGAAGTGAAATAAAAGTGTTTGTTTTTGCTGGTTCCGAGTCTGCGCCATTGTTCATGGTGTCATTGACTCTGCTACCTCTGAACTGGTACCAGGCCCAGGTTGAGATGACGATTTATTTCCTACAAATGACCTTAGTATAGTACATGAAGTGGCTGTGGCAAATAGATCTTCCACTGTAGCCAAAGCTACCCAAGTGGCGTAAAGCACAGCTCAGTATCTGAGCAGAAGCTCGGGGAGCAGCACCGCAGTATGTGCTGTAATGGAATCCAGTTTACGACCTATTTTGGTTCGACATTCACCGCTGCATGTCGTACACTGTATCCACAACAGTTCCTGCACTGACATTTACAAGGCCTTTGATAAACGTGGGTCGCTGTCGCGGGCCACATTTCCCCACATGTGGAGCGCTGGGTATGATATCAGCTTGTCAAACGTCTGCATCCAGCACAGAGCATCCCGACAGCTCCGCGTTGCGAACCCGGTGACGAGACATCCGGACCTCCAGCCCCAGCCGCCTCGCTTGGCAAAACATTACTACTTCCTCGAAAACAGCTTCCTCATTCATCAATCAGACCCTTCATCGTACGCCACTGATACACATGTGAAAAAGACAACGCAACACATCTCTGGCTCAAGTTCCCATCACACCAGGCAGCTCCGCTTGGACGAATGACAGTGATGTCCGCCTCGAGAAGGTGCACCAACGAATTACTTGACGATAATCTAAATCTAAAAGATATGATCACAAACAGGAACTGATTTTCTCTGTGACTGATTTCCCCTCGGTGTCTGGATTTTGCTGCGAGGTGTGGACGGCGAACAAGAGGCAGCTTTGCAGTGGCTACAGCTGAGCGTAAATATTTGACTGTGCCAACTGTCCTCCCGAGCTCGGATGAGAGCCTTAACCTCGGGGGCAAGGCAGCGCCGGACATATGCAAGTCATTTGTACAGAATAAATAACGGGACGCTCTTGTGACAGTCAGCGCAGCTGCTCTGGTCGACCTTGTTGTTGCTTTGGACGAGGATGCGTCAGTGCCAGGAGTCTAGTGGTCGCTGAGGGGACTCGAGAGCTAAAGTTCAAACTTAACCTCATAATAACTGGAGCAAGTGTTTGATGATATTTACGTGTGACTAAATGAAGAGCGGTTATCACCACACTAATTATTTTTTATGTAAAATTTAACTGCTACTAAGGGCGCTTTCAAACCTCACCGTGTTGCGTCCAGACCTCAAACTGAACCATGGTTCAGTTCATTTTCATTTTTTTAGACAGTTCAGGACTTTCGCACCAATTGCACGATGCTGAGACAGCATTAAACTATAGAAGAAGAAAGATAAGCAAAAAGGGATGCAAACATTTGGCGTACAGGGGAGGAGGAAATGAAATATTAAATTTTTCAATTTTTTTTTGCAGTCTTCACCTCTGACGATATAATGTTTGAAGGACGAGGACGTTCATTTGGGTCATTTCGAACTAGTGTTGAGTACTTCACCTGAAATTGCTGATGCTGTTAGTAATTTGATATGAACCAGTTCTTCAATTTTCGCCATTCAAACAGAAAGACTGCTACCCACTGAATTAAAGATGTCAGGCCCACGCCCCGTCTACAAACCAATCAATGATGAGTATAGGTAGACACAGCTCATGTAGGTGATGATGACAGGACGTCCGTATGTCAGAAAAAAATATTTAGTACTATTGCAAATTTATAAATGCAAAGGTCCTTGTTAATATATTCACCAAGTAACTGCCATTTGTAACCGTTCTGTCACCAATTGAATGTACTGACAAAGATCATTTTAGTCTGCTAACTCATTTAGAGTGGAGAGTAAAACAGTATAAAATATAGTTGACATAAGTGATCTGACCCTTGATAAAATGATGTAAACTGGGAAAGTCCAAATTACATGTTTCAATTCTACCATAGCCTATTTCAGTAGAGTAAATCCTAAAGCTAGGTTAGCACCAACCAGTTTTTCCATCCAAATAACTCATATTTATACAAATTTCCGTATCAAAAGAAAACAAAAATCTATATGCACAAAGGATAAGAAGTCAGAGGTTAAAATCTGGGTGTGAAAATATTCACACTGTGAAACATAACTCTTCAAAACCTCACACCATCACATGTGAAGGGTGGGAAACTATTTGGGAAATGTCTAACAGCGTGCGAGTAACGGATCATAAACTTTTGCATCTGTAGCAGCATTTTATTTTCTCTTTTTGATGATTCATGGTACTGGAGAGCTGAAAGATAGTGGAAGCACGCAGCTTTATGCGCCTTTTTTTCCACCCAATAATTCCACCAGGATATCTAAGCCGAGCAAAACTCCTAGAAAGATAAACCTTAACACTGAATCGATCATTCTTGTCACCGTGTCAGATCCCCTTCCCAGTGCAGGTACAGATTATGGATCTGCTCATTTCCTCCATATGAGCCAAAGAGCAGATGGATTGCACATTAAAAGACTTCTGACGTGCCAGTGGCCATTTATAAAAGCTAAAAAACTGGATAGAGGTGACATCCTTTCAGGAAGGAGAGAGATTTAAAATGGCATGATTTCCCAAGGTAACCAAAAGGCAGTTGGAAAAAAAAAAAAACTTGCAGTGAAATATAACCATCTTGAGTTTGTGTGATTTGTTCTGTATATGGATTCACAACACTTCAGATCAATTATGTCAATGCAGCACAGGTTTAAGATGCTCATTAGACAGCGAGGAGGATCAACAAATTACACATTGGGGAATTTAATTAGGTGCGGAAAAATGGGATGCGTGTGAGTTTCTGGCTAAATGTTCAGATCACATGCTGAATATTGATACAGATGTAATTCCTACCAGGACCTTAGTCTGGCTCGGCTATTGGAAGAATAACATTGCCTGATGCTTCACAGAGATTAATAACAACCTTGGTCACACAGAACATTTACATTAGATGGATGAGAGCAGAGCATTTTATCAGACATCTGTTCGACCTGACTAATCCCAGACAGTTGGAACTGAGGCTCGCTCGCAGAACCAAATAAAGCCATGAACTGTTGCTAACACTGCACAGTGACTCGTGGTGGACTGTCATCCAAGAATACCACATAAAACCAAATCATTCTTATAAAGCTCTGCTGTCCCCACGGCTTTGAGCCGGGGCTCCGGGGCTTATAAAGGGGATACTAACCCTCTTTAAGAGACTTTGTGGCCTTGAGGTTAAGGCAAACAGCTAATTGTTTCGCCTGTGTCACTGAAGCTGTTCGCAGTGAGCTCATGAATCAAACATGTGACTTTTGCATCAGGCCACATCCCCTCATTCTCCTCGGGCGGCACACCGACTGTGATTTATGGCTGGACAGTGGCCCTGCAGAGGTGTTGGATTCAATGAAATACAAGGGAGAACATCTGGAAAGCCTATTCGTTTTCCAATCACAGCCAGTTTGATAGCGACGGCTGATGCAGGCCTAAAATTGACATGCTCGCGCACATGGAGGGACACTGTGTTTCACAGACATGTGTGAAATGAGGCTCTGCATATTTTAAGTAGATCGATATTAATGGTCCTGCTCAAAGAGCCAGGTGAGCTAACATGAGCCTCTTCCATGTGTCCTTAATGTCTCCCAGATGCAGAGCATACGGCGTCCTTGGTTGGAAGCAAGGGAAATTCTTAATATGAAAAATGAAAAGTCCTTGATAGGATAAAGCTTCCATTTCCAAAGCTGCGTGACACAGCCAGTGTTACACAAGTCATTCTAGTCAAGGATAATTGGGTAAGAGAGAGCATCGGCAAGGAGTGTCTGAACGAGGTACCCCACCTCCACTCATCTCTGCCCCATAATAAGAGCATGGGGAGGTGTGTTGAAAAACAACCCTGTCACTATTCATCCTTGCCCCCTTGATGCAACAATGACTAGCATGCGGTCTGCTTTTCATTTAAGGAGAATTACCTTTGGGAGGCCAGCAGACGTCTCCTGAGCTGCTCTGTGTGTGTTCTTCTCATCCCCGCAGAGCTGTCTCATTAACACAGAGCCCAGCAGGCCCGGTTTAGCGTGGCCCCCGTCTCTGTCCCGCTGAAGACGGCATCCTGCTGCATGGAAGCTGAAAAATAATGACTCACACACACATCACAAAGTCGCTGTACACAGTCCCCGGGTTCCAGCACCACTCTCGGGGTCTCTGCAGCTCAGACCCCCAGGCTCTCGGACAGACTCACACTGACGTTTGGTGATCATGTGAAGTGAAAGAGGCAGCACTAACTTAGTGAATTTATGGATTTCATCAGAGATTTTGTGACGTAACTCGTGTGTGTAACTTACCTAATGGGGTTTTTGACATGGCACATGAAGTCTTATAGCTTTTAAGACTGAAGCCAGACCTGTTGTCTTATTCCAGTTCGGAGTGGAGCAGCTATTACTGGTTTCCGCTGTAAAACATGTTTCACAGCCACTGAAAAGCCCTAATTATTCAATCATCAGTAGGGTGGCTACTTCCTTCAGAGCACTTATGAGTTCAGGCGTCATCTCACCGGGGTGTGGCTTATATAATTTACATTTCATTAAAGCACGCTGTGAGACATCATTGATTTCTCCGCAAACCAGGAGTTTCCATGATGCAAGCTCACGGTTGGGAGGGGGAAGCGGTAGACGCGTCGCCCATCAGGAGCCTGTCAGGAGCTGTCACAGGACGGGATCCAGACCCACGGCCAGGAGAGGCCAGGCCAGCCAGCTGTCACCTCTCTGACACTGGCTGAGACCATCCATCTGGCTGAGAGAGGCCCACCATGGGTGGAGAGAAACTCGCCAGATCCCAGACTACATGCACACGAAGGCAGGAATGCACACGCACACACACGCACGCACGCACACACACACACACACGCACACGCACACGCACGCACACACGCACGTATCATGTGCAGACAGATGAACAAACATTTGTGTATGTACAGTGACAAACCCGCGCCCTTATTATGCACAGGGCTATTTTGGGTAATCATCAGCACAATCTGAAAAAAAACAACCCGCTGTCCACATGAATCGTTCCCTCACAGACAGATCCGAGAAACACAAGTGACACGCTGCCATCAGGCCAAACAGACACAAATAAACTATTATAACATTTGGCTGTAACGCGCGCTTTCACATACAGGGACTCTCTGTCTCACAGAGTGAGCTTTAACAGCAGGAGTTTTTTTTTTAGTTTTTTTTAACTTTCCATGCACCTATGTATCATTATGGAGTACATAAAAGTCCTCAGCTGGCAATAATGTTTGAATGAGTGGCAAGCTCACTCTGCTCCAAATTTAGACCTGCCGCAATAGTAGATCTATCTCTCCTTGTTAGGTTTCACTGGGACTTTTACTGCCGTATTACTCATGTAAACTAAAACAACAATATCACTGCATGTTGGCCAAGAGTGGAAACACATCCACCATGGCATGTTTAAGTAAGAGGGGTCAGTGGAGTTGCCAGACATATGGGGAGCATTTGGAGATATCCAGACTCCACATTGACCACAACAGACGCAGACAGAGAGCTGTACATCTTGTTTTGGTAACGTGTATTTTCATAAAAATCTTAAATGACCACAATTGTCCCCAAAATTCAGAATCTATTTTACTAAAAGAAACACATTTTCCATTTACTATTTTCCGCATTTATTTATTTATTTATCACTGACTGACTTAAGACTGAAATTAAAGAGAAAGTGTATTGTCATTTAAGCATGTGCTTTAATTGAAAAGCATATGACGATTCAAAATGTAATTTCTGTCTTTTGGGTTCACATCCTCAAGATTTTATTCAGTTGGTGAGGATTCAATTAACCGAGGCACAGTTTAAATGTGAGTGACATCGGCTTTTCCTGATTTAAAAAGTCAACAGTTATGTTTACAGTCTTTTGAATTTATTCATTGATTGTATTTAGTAACTGCTGTGAACGAAGCTCCGTGCTGTCAATGAAGATACTGCAGGGGTTCTATGTATATTTTTTTGTGTGAGAGAAGACAAAAGAGCCATTAAACACAACACTAGACTGGCAACAATTACCAAGAGCTGCAGTCCCAAGTCCTTATATCCTCCCATTGTGAACAGAATAAAAAAGGTCGGCCTAAAGGGCATCTCTCTGTGGACCTCAAACGCAGTATGTTATTCTGGTGAAGTCATCACGATTCCATATCACACTCGTGAGATGAGAGGCAACAGTGAGGCATGAGAAATGTAACAGAAAGCGCAGGCCAGACTCACGAAGGCATAGACAGACGATGGAGGAGAGCGGGGGGGAGATCAATGATAATGCGATCTGATGACATATTCGAGCGAGCTGTTCCCCTCTGGTGGTCTCACCATCGACCAACTCAGAGCTGAGGAGAGTGAATTCTGTTTGGATTGGTTTTAATCTTTCCATCAGACAACACGAGGCAGGCGGTGCGCTGCGAGCGTTTTCCACTTTGCCACAGGAGAATTGTGTCAGGTCCTGCAAGTGCACAAGCGCAGATGCGTCGGTGTGGCGCATTGACAGGCAGCTTGTTCAAATAAAGAGCTGACAAAGCTTGGAGCTGAGCGGCTCCACTGTTGAGGAGAGTATTTACAGAAACACGTGCACATGACAACAGAAAACAAAAACACAGCGATTCTCCGCTAGATCTCAGAAACTGTCAGTCCATGGTGCTGAAGGGACACATTTCCAATTGTTGAAGGGCAATGCACACTTTCTCACTCCAAAGCCGATTACAAATAGTTACAGAGAAGCTTAGAAATGTGATGAAATGAAAAACATGATCTTTTGTGGCGGCTCGGCCAATGCAAAGTCAAGAGTATTCAACAACTTGTGTGCAGCTTATCTTTGACAAATAGCGTCATGTGGTGCTGGTTGTTTGCGACAAAAGAGTGCGAAACCAGATGATGAGTGGTGCTCGACGTAATGTGGTATGTCAGTTGAAACCAAAATGTGTTATGCATCAATGACTCCATTTACAGCTGGCCTTAGAATGCATTTCATATCCAGATTGCCTCGAAATATGATTTTGACCTGATTACATTTACACCTTGTATAAGTATGTGTCTCAAGAGCCCACATCCAATGATGATCCAATCGCTAAGGTCCACAAAGGCAACAGACATCCAAACACTGGTATCCAAACACTGCGTTATTGCTTGTTTTTTTCGATTATTCTTGTCTTCACTTCATCCACAGATGTCTTCAATATAACGAGGGCCGAGGAGAGGGATGCTCTGTGTGTGTTTATTAGCTAATTGCCGCTAGCTGCTTCTAACTCGCTGGTTTAGAACAGTGGCGTATATTTATTATTATTTCCGCCAATATAACAGTTGTATGTGGATTGACAACACAATTGCATTTATACTGTGTTAAATGTGATCACAATGAGTCCCTGGCCTCCGGATGGTGGTTTGGCTGATCGAATCACAATCCGTCCTAGGTGCATCTCGGGTGCATTTACACATGTTCTCCTTTTTGTGGCAATGTAAAGAATTATCCCATTGTACTCTGATCACCCAATAAGCATTTTAATGCCAGGTGTAAAGGGGTATGACCTTTATCCATTTTAAACGACTGATTTTCTAAACAAATAACACAAGACCAAGAGTCTACAGTCATGCTAAGTGATGATGGTCATGGGAAACATCAGCTGGGTGATGGGAAACATCAGCACCTTCTGTACGCTTTCATTTTAGCAGATATTTGGTCCTAAACCAAAGTGTTGGACACATTTGGACTCAACAATATACATTAATGTCTGTATCAATTGAAAAATCCGTGCAGTGGTTTCACTCAAAACCACAAAAGACGTGATACCCAGAGCGAATTACATTCATAATTTGAGATATTTCACTTTTCAGGGTAATGGAAACATGTTGCCCTCTCGGTTGGAAGCTCACCAAAGTCGGAGAGATCACCAAAGTCAGACAGTTTCATCCTCTGGGGAAAGTAACTTTGGAAAATGCAATGGCAATCTACCCAATGGTTTCACCCTTCAAGTGGAGGTTGTGGACCAATGGACTGACATGCCATCCCCAGAGCCGCTAGTGTGGCTAAAAACAACAGACCGTATTGTACTAATGTAAAACCAGTGTTTTCCAATCCTGCACAAAAGATGTTTGCCTGAACGCAATGTAATGTTTGGCCTAGATTCATACTTTCCTGTGTTGATATACTATTTAGATAATATGCACAAATTAGGCCAGGTTCTGTGTTCCCACCACAAAGATGAAAGCCTTCTCCAAAGCAAATGCCGAGGAGAAGCTCTAATGAAAACATGTCAATACTCAAAAGATTTTTCCTGGCCATTCAAAATAAAATGTTCACCCATCGACTTTGCTATTGATGTTGCAGATAGATTTTTTTTGCCGAGACATTAGTGTGAGTGAGAAAGTGTTGCAGGAGTAAAGATGTGACTTACCTTAGAGCCCTGGCCACAAAGGAGACGGCAGAGTATCTGGTGAGGTTTGCGGTGCAGAACATGTTTGTCCAAATACATTTCATACTTTGTCGAAAATATTCAACACTTTGTCGGAATTGAAATGAAATGATGAAATGAATGGAAAGGAATATTCAGACCTTATAAAGCTTTAACCTATTTGTAAATCACCTCCCAATCAACATGATCTTTGATAAGAAAGTAAACTCCAAAACCTCCAACGCTGTTTGAGTTATCCGGTCTGGGCAGTTGCAGGGGTTATGAATATTATTTTTTTTTCATTATTTATAGCTTTATTATGACAGATCACCACAGGGCGCAGCTATACAAAGAGAGATTCAGTGACTGAAAAACACATTACAGTAGTTAACAGAAGAAGATCATGTAGAATAGACTGCATGTGTGATTTAAAAGAGATGTTACAGAGATACAGTAGTTTGGAAAGCCTTTTTTCGTATATGTGGTGTAGTGTGAAGTTATGTCAAAGAGCAATATGGCTTTCTTTGCTCAGTGGTTGAGTGTATATGCGATCAAATAACACAAAATCAATCACATATAGGCATCGAGAAATAGAGCCCGACTAGGCAAGGGCGCTAAGGTGGAGTGAGGAGGCGCTTTTTGTCCAAGCTTCGTCTGAGGAGAGAACTGCCTATCATCCTTACACATACCGGATGCTCGTACAGTCACAACTGACCATAAAACAATCACTGTTCTTTTTCCCTCAACTCCGTATCCACTACGTTTGAGAAAAAATCAATGACCCTAAGCCGGCAATTAATTCAGAGACACTGGCTGATTGTCAAGGCGATCTACCAATTAGTGCCTTTAGAGATATAACCTGGAAACAGACAGAGTGGTGCTGTTCACGGCGAGTGACAAGTTAGTGTGACCTGTGTGAAGCCTAAATTAAAGAGACGCAAGGAAAGAAATTAGCCCTTAAGTTCCACCCACAGCCGTGATGGTACAACTGACCAACAGACGGAGGAGCACACATTGATAATGACAATAACAATTTCCTAATTTTGTCGAAAATGCATCCTTTTAGTTTCATCAGGTATCTCTATGTCTAGGTTTACATCACCTAAATAAGGTATGGAGTCAAAAAAAAAAGGGGGTCATTAATATTTTGAGCATTCGAGTTTTGTCCACACAGATGTGACTTGCATATGTGTAAAACATTTTTGCTGCAGTGGAAATGTTTTTGTTTGAATGTGACAGAAGTTTGCACAGGGATATTTTCAACAGTGAGGTATCACAACGTCTGAGAGATGGAAAATCCAGTGTTCACATTGCGGTTACAAAATATGAACATGGTAGCAGCGGTGTCGCGTCTAACAGACCCTGTGTTGTTCAAACGCAGGCAAACAGTAGCTAACGTCCTCAACTTAAGTTCCTTATTAGTGGAGTGATAATTATACTAAAGCTGAATATATCATCTCGACAATTATCTGCACTTTTCCCCTCGGCTCTGCAGAGCAAGGCCTCCATTGTTACGACCACAAAGGAGCTGAGATTTATTCAAAGTTTCTTAAATGATCTCTATGACTACTGAGATCATATTTGGTGGGTGAGGACCGTCAAACAGCTTCCAGTCTTCTACCTACACATATTTCATCAGTCCCATTTGTAGCATATATAGGTATAAAAACAGAAACAAGTGCTTACACTGTGTTGATAACCGCAGCGGGTACAATAATCTTTCTGCCTTGGGCACATTTGAATTATACACGATACCCAAATGTTAGCAGAAAATGAAAAGCACAGAGGCTGAGTTGGACCCAGATACACAGTCATAAACATCATCATCCAAGAGGGGAACCTTGTTAAATATAGTATAATAATAACGAGGACAAACAATGCTCTGCCATTACTCCTTGTACGGTAAAAGCAGGGTCCAAAGTCAATGGGGATTTAATAGAAGCCTTAAACGGAGATAGGGAAGGGATATTACTTCATCATAAGGTCTCGACCACACAATAATTTATCCACATAATTACAGTGGGCACACAGGCTGCACTGTACACAATAAAGCATGGCCCAAACTTTTATTGTGCTGATATTAATTGATTTGTCCTAATCTAGCCAGACTTGGTCTCCCTGGGCTCCGCTTCCTCGGAGCTGTGGAGCGGTGCCAGGGCTCGGTCCTAACTCTGCATAAAAATAAATGAGAAGGTATGGGGCCGGTCTCTAAAGTCAGAGGATATTGTTCAATTTCACGTCAGCCCTCCAGGAGGCAATTTAAACAGCCCAGCATGCTAATCAACCTGGTATAAAAGGCAGTTCTGGATGGTGACCCACTCTTCTTTTTACTTTTTTTTCCTTCCTTCTTTCCTATTGCAATGCGGCCAAAAAGGACCTAAACAATCCGAGGGGGGAAGTGTAATCAGGCCTGTATCGGAGAGAACATTACACTCCAGTGTAAAGTAAATATGTAATGAAGAAAATGAAGAAAAAAAAACATTCCAGCATTAAAGGGTATTCCCTTGCCAGTTGTACAATATTGGATGAAATGCTATTGTCACTTTTATTTCCACATAAAAGAAAACCTAAAAAAAAAAGGGTTAGGGCTTTCTTCTCCAACAAGGGTCCAGAGAAAAGATTTCTTTATAAAATATGCTGGTCGAAGACTCCGACACGGGACGTGAGCTTCTCTGCTGCCGTCAACACACCAGCAGCAACTCAGTGGAACCACATTGTGACCCTCGACTGAGGAGGCATGAGCCTACATCACCACCACAAATAATTCAATACTCTTAATATTTCCTCAGCATTTGTTGCGACAACAGAAACACGATCTGGTTCATTCTCAGCTTGTGCCCTGAACCCGCGGGTCAGGTGGTAGCAGATCACAGACTTCTCTCTGACTCAGAGGTTAAACTAATCGAGCGTGACTTTGTTCACATGGCCCAACCAGTGCCCTTCGAAATCTACAACAGCTTGTCATCCAGGCGGCAGTGGGGTAAAACCTGCATTATGAGCATCTACATCACTGAGCAGTTTTGGTCGGCATGACGGCTAGTTTATCCTGTGGCAGTTGTGTTGCTCCGGAATTATGCATTTCCTCAGGTACTGACAAAAAAATGCAAGTCTCCAATTAGACATTTTTCATTGAACTGTACCAACAATTTCTCTGCACTTTTCTTGATTCAATCCTTGAACCAGTCCAGACCCACACATCCCTGCATAAATATTACTATTATTGTATTTTATTTTCTTCTCTGAAGGTCCTTCAACCACCTCATCCCAGGGAATTAAAAAGGACCAGCTTCTCACATCTCTGCCGAAAAACCAGCCCTCGACTACACAGAAACACTGATAAACACTGCCCCCTAATGGCACAACAATATTATTACAGATACTTTGAAAATAACCTCATGCAGAGTCTGTATCTATGCAAGTCATAAATGTGCGGTCTTAGGCAAATCTATAACTTACATAGCTGTCAAGCATATAATCAGTGTATTTTGTTTGCTGGTGCACTGTATTTTGTATTGTGTCCAGCCTGTGAGTTTTTATTGTGCACATTTTTAAAAGGAATCTAAGGGCAAACACTTACTAAAATTCATTTAATCATCTTTTTTACATTTCAAAGTCACAGTTTTCCCAGTATATAATATACTATACATTAGCGTTGTGTTTACTGGTCAACGCAGTTAAGGTTTTCCGAAATATCAGCGAAAATTCCCGCAAAAGAAATGTTAATAAAACCCAAGCACCATGGCTGTACAATCATTTAAAAAAAAAAAAAAAATCACAAACAATTAATAAATAATCAGTGCAAACAAATGAATCTAGAGATCTAAAAACATTTGAGTGAGAAGAGATATCTGATCATGAATTGGTCATGATATTGATCTGATATCTATGGGGGTTAAAATTTGCAGCATCATAAAAGTATTCCCAAGTCTTTTATGGTTCCGGAGGGATTTCTGACGCTAGGATGAGTCCTAGTTGTTCCACAATTCTATTTTTTGCGGCCTTCCCCATACCTGTGCCTCGACACAGTCGTGACACAGACACAGTCCCAAATCACCTGTCGGCTCTCAGTGGACCTCGACCTCACAACTGTCTGCTTTTTCTCTCATTTGCTCTTCCTGAAAATAAATCTCTCCATAATTTTCTGTCAGTCCAAAAATGAATGTTTTTCTGTCTTTGAATCTTCTTTTATTTGAAAGTCCACCATATTCTGTTAACTTCACATTTACACCTTTGTAGTGATCTCATCACATTGCCGTCTGCTACGGTGTATTTACATAAACTGCAGTTTCTGTGTGTCGTTCTTTATCCTCACTGAGGCTCTTCTCCTTTGGGGCTACTCTGCTCCTTATTTTTCTCATTGGTTTTACCTTCATCCTCACTTTTATCCTCCTCTGCTGCGCTGCAGTCCACCTGCTCATCGGAGTATTGCCTGGTCTTGTTTTCTAGTTTGTGGTCTGGTTCTGCGTGGGCAGAGTTTAGAGACTCTTCAAAGGTATTAATATTAGCGTTTTGTATGTTTCTTTTTGTGTGGGGCTCTGAGGCTGCTGAGAGATGTCTGAAGACAGATTCTGTTTTGTTTCAATGTCCTCCCTGTCACTTACAGGACCTGATTCACGTTCATCTTCAGAAAGCTTCTTCCTCGCTGGTTCGTCGTCTTCTCTTGTGTGTGTTTCTTTCTGTAAAAGGCGGAATCTTTTTCACATAAAGCAGTTCCTGAACTGTTCTGTTTTGGCGCAGTGGATGGTTGTTTCTCCTCACTAGATTGGTGTGACTCAGTGCTTCTCTCTGACCCTGGTGAGTAAGAGTCTTTGACACTTTTCTGTGAAGTTTATCTATTAACCTGATCCGAGTTGTCATCTTCCTTGTGTTCACCAGTGGTGTCTTCAGTTCCCATATCTGGAGACTTTGGGGTCAACGGTGGACGTGGCTGAGCAGCAGGAGAAGAGATGCCTTTGGCAGGAGGAGACTTTGCTTTTTCATTTTTCTCCTTCTCCGCTTCTGAAACAGATAATAAAATGGGTAAAGAAATTAGTATAGAAACTGTAACTGTCTGCCATCAGGCGTACTCGATGGGGGTTTTCGCAATGACCAAAGATGTTTGTTTCCCATAAAAGCAACGGATTGCCTTAAAATTATCAAAAGAGATTCAAACACAGCCTCTCTTCTTCTGATCTGTTATTGTGACTTTAAAGAATAATCAGTCAATAAATAGAACCAATAGATTGTTTTAACTATGCATAAACGTGGGTGTTTAATCCAGTGGCATGGTACACCCAGTAACCCTTGAAAAAAATTGTTTTATCTGAACAAGATGAGTTCATGTGAGTGTCATCTCTGTAGAGCACATCTATGGATCAAGGACACGTCTTTACATATTTTCTTGATGGTGCTTTATGATTTTTATTCGAAGACGGAATGCAGCTTAGATAGTGTTTCCAAACCTGGCTGTTCATGAGCAGTGGATGATTCCACATCAGACCGTTTGTCCTCACTATCGTCTGAGAGATCAGCCGGGTTTGTCTCATCTGCCTTCTCTGAAGGTCCTCCGAGCTGATCTGCATCTGAATCTCCTTTGTCGTTGCCAGAGACTTTGTCCTGGTCCTGACCAACAGATAGTTTTCTTCCCAGAGGGGATGAAGGAGGAGATTCAGTTTTCTTATCCTTCTCTGCGTTGTTCTCTGAACCTGAGAGTAAACCATGCAGAGCAGTCTTTGTTTCAAATCACTCAGAGTCAATCTTAATCATCAGTCTTCACAAAGATTAAAGCTGTTTTAATTTTGACAACTAATCTGTTTGTTTTTGATCTGAACAAGAGATTTGAGTGAGTGTCATCTCTGTACAGCACATCTATGGAACAAGGACACATCTTTATATATTTTCTTTATGGTGCTTTATGATTGTTATTCGAAGACTGAATGCTCAGATATTGTTGTTTCCAAACCTGGTTGTTCATGAGCAGTGGATGATTCCACATCAGACCGTGTGTCCTCACTATCGTCTGAGACATCAGCCAGGTCCGTCTGATCTGCCTTCTCTGAAGGTCCTCCATACAGATCGTGATCTGAATCTCTTTTGTCGTTGCCAGAGACTTTGTCCTGGTCCTGACCAACAGATAGTTTTCTTCCCAGAGGGGATGAAGGAGGAGATTCAGTTTTCTCATCTGTGCCTGAGTTCTTCTCTGAACCTGAAAGTAAACCATCCAGAAAGTCAGAGGAGCTGGAAGTCAAAATCTGAGATGCTCTATTTGGCGCTTTATAGTAACCTTTATATGATACCAATAACACAGTAACTGATTATGCAATGAACCAGAGAGCATATCAAGCAGCCTTTACCTTCTCTTGTGTCCATGTTTATGGCCGTGTCTTCTTTGTGGTTGTTAGCAGGGATATCAGGCTCTGGATTCATCTCATCTTTCTTCTTCTCCAATTCTGAAACACATTTAAATTGGGTGAATAAATTAGTATAGAAATCAGTCTTCGCTATGACTAAAGCTTTTTGTTTTTGATCTGAACAAGAGATTTGAGTGAGTGTCATCTCTGTACGGCATGTCTCTGGAACAAGGACACATCTTTAGATATTTTCTTGATGGTGCTTTATGATTTTTGTTCAAAGACTGAATGCTCAGATATTGTTGTTTCCAAACCTGGTTGTTCATGAGCAGTGGATGATTCCACATCAGACCGTGTGTCCTCACTATCATCTGAGACACCAGCTGGTTTCGTCTCATCTGCCTTCTCTGAAGGTCGTCCGAGCTGATCTGGATCTGAATCTTTGTCGTTGCCAGAGACTTTGTCCTGGTCCTGACCAACAGATAGTTTTCTTCCCAGAGGGGATGAAGGAGGAGATTCAGTTTTCTCATCCGTGTCTGAGTTCTTCTCTAAACCTGAAGTAAACCATCCAGAAAGTCAGAGGAGCTGGAAGTCAAAATCTGAGATGCTCTATTTGGCGCTTTATAGTAACCTTTATATGATACCAATAACACAGTAACTGAATATGCAATGATTTAATAAAATATATGAGGGTTATTGTCAATCATTTCACTGCCGTGATGAATTACGTAGAGTCAGGAACAAAAAACACCTCTCCATGTGCCTAAAGTCCTTCGTTCAAATTGCTCTTTACGTTTCCGGACAGTGCCTGCAAAGGGTGAACAGTCACAATCAGCTAAATTCATTAGTAGCACCTTTTAATACTGTGTATCAGTGATGATATATTAATGGTTTGTTAGTGCAACCTGGTTGTGGCATCTCATCTTGTACATTCATGTTGTGTTCTGTAAAAAAGAAAAAAAGATTCTGAAACGTCATCCCTCTGTTCTCTACTTTTTACAAAATACCAAGAAAAATAAAAACATAAGCACAAGTCATGGATAATTATGTTCGCCATAAAAAGGGAAATTGAGAAGATTAGAAATTAATCTAAATATTTCTGGGTTTTACCATTATCATCATTTTCATCAAGTACTTTTTTTTTTTATTTAATTCACTCTGTCAGTGCCATTCAGGCATCTAGTTGAGGCAAAGAATATACATTTTCTTTTGTGAATCAAAAAAGCAGAATGATGAAAATCAGAGAGAAAAGAGCTCAATGTATGTCCTTTCACAGTTATTAGAAATATTGTTTCAGCTTAAAAGGGATGCATAAAACACCATAAACCAGAGGGCATATCAAGCAGCCTTTACCTTCTCCTGTGTCCATGTTTATGGCCGTGTCTTCTTTGTGGTTGTTAGCAGGGATATCAGGCTCCATATTCCTATTAATTTCGGAGAAATTGCTAAGCCGCTGATTAGAGGGAAGTGTGGGTGCTCGGTCAAAAAGAGGCTTCAATTCATCATCTTGGTCCATCTCTTTATCTGACAGATTGAAACACAAAATATATTTAACAGATTAAAATTCTTAATATTGTGTAACTCATGAATAAGAAACAAATGACAGATAAGAGATATGTATCACAAGATGTATGACTGAGTTTTTTTTTTTTTAATAAATATTGATCCAGATCCAGATGCAAATTATCAAAAATATTAACAACACCCTCTATTACTATTTATCTACTCTCTTATTTAACGGATTGTGCTTGTTGGAGGTTTGTGCGCTCAGAGTGCTCTCTAGCTCTTATCTGCGACACTCCCTTTACAAGGTGAACAGTCAACACCAGCCACTGCTACACCCTTTTTAATTAAAACTATGAGTAACAGTCAATATGCAAGATGTATCGCTTGTGTTTCATTTGGAAGAGATACTTGTTCATTGTATTCACCTACATGTTCTGTAAAATCACAAAAAGAGAAAAGAAATCTCTGAAAATGGATCATAACGGAAAGAACACAGGGTCAGATTTCCAATGTACTATGCTTACAGTAGTGAAAATCCTTTTCTTCTAAAATTGCTTTGCTTTTCCACAGCTTTCTTTATTGTTTAATGCAAGTATGAATGAAACACTCATTTAAATAACAAATGTTCAGCTGCTCTTTAATTCAATCTGAAGGAAATCAACATTATAATTGTCCTGAAACCTTGGTCTATTAATAGGATTAGTCTAGTGACAAAAAGTAAATAGACAAACAATTTCATTATTGATTAATCATATAATATCATCTAACTTTTGTATGGACATTTTGTCAATTTGTCAGTTAATTGTAAAAACTATTTTTAGACATTTGTTACGTGCAGTCCCACATCTTAGGCTGACCACTGAAAACATGCAATATCATACCTTGTGTTGCAGCTCGTTTTTCCACATTATCAGCAAAACATGCTGTAAAAGAAGAAGAAAAAATAACAGTGGGTTCTATTTCCGTACATAGTAAAGAACAGAAAAAAAGTGGATTGTGTTCAGTACTACAGCATATAAATTGCTTTTCATACATACTGTTAGTAGACCTGGGAGACAATTTGATCTCTTAATAACAACCTTGCATCATCATATAAAACTAAATATTACATTTAGTCAACTCTTGGACATAACTTGGTAATACATGAGTTAGTATACAGTATGTGTGTAGTATATATATATACTATATCTCCTTGTTTGCTTTTTTTACTATACCTTTATGTTTTAGTTTGCAGAACAATATGCCCAAACCCACAAGTAGTAGTATAATGAAGATGGCGATAAGACTGGCAGTCAGTGCAACAGATGAACTTTCTTCTACACAAAAACAAAAAGTCAAAGTTACAACAAATTCTTATCACATTCCTTATATAAACAATTCTCATGGACTTTAGCTCTGATCACTTCAGTATATATTTCTGAACAACGATAGGATATGTCCATTGTGTGAAACGTTTATTCCACTGTCATAATAACTAATTATATGTTGTTGATGTTTCATTTTCTCTTTCATTTCCTGGCAGCAGTGGAAAGAAAAGAAGCAAAGAGTTGTTCGAAACATCAAAGTCTCTGCATCACATTCAGTGTTATCATTTCTTAATGAAACCCATGACGTCTGGTGGGTAAATTCTGAGAATATCCATGTAAATTAGTTTCTGAAAGTTAATTGCTTATTACGCCAAATTCCACAAGATCAATTTTAAACATACAGTAGAGTCAGTAGAGAAATCTTACCAGAGTAGCAATTCTTTGGCGTGAATGTCGCCGTGTCATTTGTCAAAGGGTTGCTCACCATACAACTGTATATTTTATCATCATGTTCATCCTCCAGAAATATTGTTAACTCATGGCCGGGCGACACATTTCCACTTGACTCCCACTCATACTTCATTAAGGACAGAGGGTGTGTGGGCTCTGCAGCGCAAGTCAGCGTTGCCTGGGCTCCACTTGTATCAGAGCTGCCATTATTCATGTCACAGGATATGGTGGGTTTGGAAACCTTGCCTATATAAATGTATAAATTAAAATGAAAACATAAATTAATATAACATAGCATATATAACATGTATGCCAAATGCGGTACTAATAAGTTTAGTGAAACATCATGGTCATTCTGACAAATGACTGTAACAGTATGGTTAAGACTAGGCTTGGTGGAGGAATGGTTAAAAGTAACAAGACACTGACTGCCAAATGACATTAAAGATGTTAAAACTGATTGCACAATATAAAAAGGCACAGTTACTCCTACATTGGCACTGAAGGTAGGAAGGTTATGTTCAGCTGACTGTTTGAACACACCGCCAATATTTAGTGGAGGAGAAAAGTTGCTTGTTTGAAACAGTAGTCATTCAAATCAAAGCAATAAAAAAGTTTTTTATAAGTGACATTAAATACTATTTTGATATCTTGAGTTACTCTTGGATGTGGCAAGCAAGTGAACAAGTACAAAGGTCTTATCAGCAATGTAATGTAGCACAACATAAAAGCACTCCAGCAGTCTTGCATTCAAAATCCTGCACAAACACAGAGAGAAAATGCTCTAACGGTATAAAAAAAGTAGGTTGATTTGCAGTAAATGCCCTTTGTGACATTATCAGATATTTAATTATTTGCCTGCGTTGTAAATCAAGCTCTCTTCATGCTAAATGCCATTTTGCCAGAGCAAAGGATATATCTTAAAAGTGACATTACACAATAATTTACAACCGAGGATGATACTGGACACTGGACATGTGAATTTTTTTTTGCAACTATGACAAAATTCTAAATAGGAGAAAATTGTATGGAAGCCAAAGATTATCTGAAAGTGAAATCTTGCAAATCGCAGCTAGCTTGCATGGCATTGCACTGTATGATGCATATTATATACAATATGTGCCTATATCAATACGCCAAGATTGCTTTCCATTTCCCACATACTGCCCATTCAAGTGCTTAGCAAACATGCAGCATATGGGCTGAAAACGCAGCGGCATTTCATCTAAACTAAAACGCTGTCATTCTTTTTGCTATGGGTTTTCATCACAACAAATAAAACTATGCCGTTATATTTGTGTAAAATCCTCTAACATTACTCGCTCTACTTTCGAGGGTTGCCAGTTCCTTTACCATCTTGTTTGTAAAAAAAAATCCACCTGTTGCCCATGGCGAAGCTCAAACTGCAACTTGATTTGTTGGAGGATTTCTGTAGCAACATATGAACTCCTAGCTATAGTATAATATAAAATGCAGGTACCAATATGTAAACAATTCATAAGTCAACTGTATATGGGGATATTGCCACTTTGTCATGAAAGTATGTTTTAAAAAAACAACGTACCTATGACCTCTAATGTATAAGCAAACTGATGAAACTTCTTGTTCGCGTATGTTTCCAATCCATATCCTCCGCTGTCTTCATATCGGAGGTCTGTGATATATAGTTCGGCGGAAGCCCAGTCAAGAGTGATCCTGTTTTCATATGGGCTGTACACCAGTTGCTCCCTGCCATTAAACTCCACCACTTTGTTGCCATTATGTGTCCACAGAATATTGTCATGTTGACCAGCGACGGCTGGCATCAGGTGGAGTTTCTCCCCCAGGAGATGGTATGTAGGAGGCTGTCCAGAAACTAGACACAGAGAATGGAGAGGTGGTGAAACATACAGGATGAATATGTGAAAGAGTTTAGTATTTTTTTAAACAAAAGTGGTCGATTAGTTACACCTTGTTGTTTTTTTTTAAGATTATAATGTTCAAAGCTAAAACCATTTGTTGATTCATCAGTTAGTCAAGTTTTCTAGCAATGGATGTTGCTGCATCAAGCCTTGAGTTTGTTGCTTTGCAACAACAAAACCAGTAATAATTTGTCCCATCGTTAGGGAAAGCATAATATTCTAAATCTACTTGTCTTTTCGTGACAGCCAACAGTATGGTTTCACACATTACAGCACATTGCGTTGACTTTGACAGAGCCAACTCCACCCACTGAAGAAAACAATGTGATGCAGGTGAAAGATATCATGACGGATTGTTGAGATGCACTTTCAGATTGCTTTTAGCAGTGAAAAGTGCTCTATAAATGAAATGTATTATTATTATTATTATGTCAGACACTCTAATATGCTATATAATATTTCACACACGCACACGCGCACATCCACGCGCACGCACACTACAGCTTCAAACAGTATCACTTTTTTAAAGTTAAGTGTATCGGCTATATGTAAAATATAAATATTTTAGCATGCATAGATATACAAATAGATGGAGTTATTGCTTGGCAAGTAAAGCTGTGTTTCTAAACTGACTTTTAAATTGAAATGTATTCTTTGTAAGTCACACAACTCGGTGTGAATCATTCACTCGAGTCCCTCGGCACTGTGGCTTCCAGCAACACTCGAATAAAATAAAACAGAAAGATGAGTAACCATGGGCAGCCCAGCTCACCGAGGCAGGCGGTGAACACGCAGCAGGCCAGGAAGTCGCGACGAGCCATTCCTCCGAAGACGCGGACGACTCGCGGGTACAAACCGGCTCCGTCGCGTCGCCTCGACTGTCACTTCAGTCGCGGGGAGGAAGTGTCGTCGGTCTCGAAACACTCGCTCGAGCAGGTCATGTAAGTTTCCCTCGGATGTGGATTAATAGTAGGCTCACCTGCGCAGGTGAGACCGACAGGTGTGTTCCGCAGGCTCGCGAGTTCCAAAGCGAAAGTTTTTTTTTCCCCCGGCGCATGCGTCAAACTTGAGTTTCCGGTCTCCGTGATTTTCGCCGAGCCTCGCAATAACTTCCAAACCAAACATTACGCATGACGTCGATGTCAAATATCGTGATATAATTATATAAAACATGTCCACAGGTTAACGGACAAACTTTGTGAACATTCCTTGAAGACTCTTTTCTTTCTTTTTTTTTAATCTCAAACATATTTTTGTGTGTAGACATTGTGTTTGCCAGCGGAGTGTTTCCTCTTCCTTTCCGCATCCTTCTGCAATGAAAGGCAATACGTATCGAGGTGACCCGCAGTGAAGTCCATTTGAACGGAACACACTTTCCCCATAAGATACTTTTTTAAATGTAGTTATTAACCAGTGTTTTAGTTTGAAAATATACCGGAAGTTCGATTGTTTCGTTGTCTGGACGCGACATTCCCCCCCCCCCCCCAAGAGTTGTGAGTTTGAAGAGTTCAGATAGGACAACAGAATATGTTTTACCCAAAATTTAAGACTATCTATCTTCACCCAAACCAAATGGTTATAATAAACAGGGCTGATATCATGTTTCTTCTTTGTGGTGTTGAAGAAATGCGATGCACATGAAACATTTTTCAGTCTGCCTTTGTACTCTGTTTTCATTTCAAGTAACAATGTTACGTTTTTTTCTTCCAAGGCAGAATTGACAACAAATGTCAATATCCATATTTGCAAATGAAAAAACAAGTAAGGAAAAAAGGACAGAAACATCATATAAAAATAATGCGTTGTTAGGTAAAAAGTTTTGGTCATCAAAACATTGTACCATCTCAAATTTGCAAGTCAAAAATCACACTAAATGACCATTGTCATGCATGTAAAAGCATTTATTTAATTCACTTTGAATGCATTATTTTTACAAACATTCTCAGCGACAACATGGCCCTGTTTTGCAGATTCCTGGGTCATCGGCACTTGGAAGCAGGCGTTACTTTGTGTACAGTAGTATTTGTGTGTAGGACTTCATGAGTGTCACACTGCCGTGGTGCGACACTCCCATGGGTAAAACACACTCCTCTGTCAGCACCTTTAGTGCAACGTCCCAGCACATCACTGTAGAGATAACCTGGTTTTTGTTATCTCGGCCTCCAGTGATGAAGAGTTTGTTGTTACAGGCAGCGATGGCGCAGCTTGCCCTCTCCCCCAGACGGGTCACAAGGGACCACGAGTCAGACAGAGGGGAGTAGCAGTACATGGCGTGGATGGCACCACCTGGGAGCAGACAGAATTAAACAGTTACTATACTGAGTTAATACATATATACATGTGTAAACACATCCGCTTCTCACACAAGAACCTCATTTTGGAATGAAACTTCGATATTATTATTGAAGGCCAACACCAGATTTTAGTCACATTAAGGCATCAAGTCATGATAGTGCAATATGCAAATATGCCATCATAAGTAAGACTAGAAAACATTTAATTAGCAAAATACATGTATTTAGTTACATTCAGCCACAACGTACCAACTATATAGATGCAGTTCTTGAATGTTACAGCGTTAGTGCATTTGGTTTCAATGGGAATTGGTGCCTGCAGTTCCCAGCAGTCTGTGCCCGGTTCCCAGCGCTGAACCTTGTCAGTTGCGAGCTTTCCGTTCGGCCCGCCGCCAATCACATAGATCCATCTGTCAAAGCTTGCAGCAGCAAAGGAGCTCACGCCTTCTGCGAGAGGTGTCACCTGCAATAAAAACCAGCCCAAAGGGCCTGTGAGTATACATGTGTACTGACGTTAGCCTACAGGCAAGAGTAATATGTTCGGTATATTATTTAAAAGCAGTTTGCCTTATTATGTATCAGAGGCACATTTGCATTGAGCAGCATTTTTTGGTTAAGTTACACTAAAGCACCACTATAATGTCCAACTTTTTATTTTGTTTACCTGTGTCCAGCGATTATGAAAGGGATCATAGGCCTCTACACTGGCAAGTCTCTGAACTCCATCGAATCCACCCAGCACGTACACCTTCCCCGCATTGACGGCCATTTTGTGTCTCCAGCGCGCAGTTGACAGGGGCTCAATTTGGATCCACTTGTCCAGGGCACCATTGTATTTCCAAACATCATGCTGTGTCTCCTTCCCTCCTGCAACAACAGAGGTATGTCACCTACAATGCACACTATAGCTTTTATTTCAAATCATCAATGTGTCACTGCATCAGTATAATGAGAGTATCTGTGCTCTAGATTGAGGAATAGAGTAATCATCAATGACTGAGCCGGATCTTTCATCGTATTTGTGGTGCTCAACAGTTAAAGAAACCACAGGTAAGCTGTCATCGCAGGATCTCAGGTCACACATCTCATAGGAAATATGTGTTTTTTAGTTTTTTTTAATGAAAGCATGAATGCAGGACTTTTCTCACCAGATATGTACAGTTCATTGCGGAAGGTGATGCAGGCGAACTCCACCCATTTTCGGTTTTGGGTTTCGTTCTCCATCTCTGTGAGCGGCAGCCTGGCAACATCCAGCCTGCTGCGTCTAAGTGGGTCCAAACAGGTGACAGTGGAAATGAAGCGTTCGTCTTTGGTGCAGCCTCCGATGATCAAGAACACCTCTGACAGAAAGTGGCGTATGCGCGGTTTGGTTCGTTCCGAGACCACCTAGAAGTGCAGTAATTTATGAAA
The DNA here is from genome assembly GCF_022379125.1 of Scophthalmus maximus. Lineage (NCBI taxonomy): Eukaryota > Metazoa > Chordata > Actinopteri > Pleuronectiformes > Scophthalmidae > Scophthalmus > Scophthalmus maximus. The sequence goes on along the minus strand of NC_061528.1, from coordinate 8,849,756 downwards.
CATTTGAAAAGATAGTAGGCAAAGTGATGCAACTTTAGACCATTAATACTTCAATATATAATCATCAGTGTTTCAGATACAATATATATATAAATGGTAAGAGTGTTTACAAGTACACAAAATACATTTTTAAGGCTGATCCACTTACCTCCCTGCCAGAGAGGTGATAGCTGCGGGCCTCTTGCAACAAAGGAAAAGCCTCACTGCAGTGGCGTATCAGTTCATCCGGCTCCACTTTTTCTACAAAGTATGCCGGATCCAGCAACGGCAGTCGCACATGCGAGAGCAACATGGCCAGTAGAGGACAGCGTTCATCCTGCCGGGCTCTCACCCAGTGCATGAGTGCCTCAAACACACACTCCTCACACTTCACACCAAGGTCGTCCCTCTTTAGGACAGTCTCCATCGACTCTGCCGGCAGCTCGAGGAAATCCTGCTGCAGCACCACCTGGGAGAACTGACGGGTGATGTAGTCCTGAGTCGTGGTCTTCAGGGCCGGCAGGGAGTGACTCTCAGCCAGATTCAGGATCCCGATACAATTCTCCAGGTGCAGAGACTTGCTCAGAAAGTCAGCACATGCATCCACCACACGCAGGAACTACAAGAAACAAGGCCAGTGCAGGAATCACTGTTGCTTTTTAAGAAGAAATCGAGTAAGCACTCTGATGTACAGTACAAATCGAAGATTACTCAATATTTGGGTGAATTAGCAGATAAATCAATTTTACATTTAGAAGACCTATGAGCTATACTAGAATTTCAAAACATGCCAGACTAAAACCGTCTTGTATCCTCAGACTTTATCCTAAACCTTTAACTGATTTTAAGTCTAACATCAATCAAAACATTAAAACTGCCTATCAAGGAAGTGAGGACCAATTGTAACACTTTTTTTTTTTTATCTTCAACATCTAAAACTCAAACTGCTTGTCACAAAAATAGAAGTACCAATGACAACACCTGCCTCACATGTTGTCTGGCACAGCTGTGTATGGAAAACTGATCCTGAGTGTAAACAACTGGGCAACTTTCACTTCTCTTTTAGTGCAACACTTAAAATGTGGTTATGCACATCAGCAGCACCATCAGATTGCCAGAAGTAATAACCTTAACATAATCTCTTCTTCCTGAGTGTAAACAAAAATGTGTTTACCTACATTTTTCATTTCTTTTTGCTGCTGATTCAGCAACATGGTGGATTGTGTCATGCCTTTAATGTGCCATGTGTGTCAAAAGACTGATAATAATAATTCAGTGACTTTAAATGCATCGACAATCTACTGCACTGTACAGTGACACACATTATACCGAATCAAATTGAAACAAGAAAGACAAATCTTATGCCAATGAAACCTTGGATCAATCTAAATATATTTAAATATTATTAATTTTTTTTTTCTTAGGATTTAGGTTGAGGGTTGGGTCTTTTAAATCAGTGGCTTTACATCGATTACATGGCAACGTCATATTAAAAATCCATCCCTTTCGTAATTACAGTGCTAATTATATTTTCCAAACTATTCAATACTTATTTTTGTCTCTACTGCATCCAATGATAGTGCTTAAAGTTTGTTGTCGATAATGTGTTCAATAGATATAGGAGTAAATATGTAAGTTCCAGTAAACTAACTGAGTATCTTAAAATTGTATTTTAAGTAGCCCGCTACTACTATTCTACTAAAAGAACTAGACAATCATGTGTAGGATAGCTTGGCCCTGGTGGAGGTATGGGCCTTATTGAGTGCGATTCTAGTTTTACCTGAAATTGACTTGCAGCCTCAAGTATTCTCTGGACATTTGAGTGTGTGAGGAGGGCTCGGCTGGTGTAGGTGTACTCCAGGAGAGAGCGCATTGTCCCGCTGTCTAACCCCTTTATTTCCACACAATCCTCATGACTCTCCCTCAGACCACTGCAAAACATCGCCCTGCACAGGAAATAAACATCAAAACCCATATATTAAACCCAGCAATCCCCTCACAATAGAGAAAAGACAGTGCTTTATGTTTACCTGAAGTACTGACTGGCAGCAGCAAGAATGGCTCTGTGGCAGGGGAAGCAATGTCCTTCCACTTTCAGTATCACATCAGTGAGTTCACTGTTCACTCGCAGGGTCTCCATGCCTCTCTGCAGCTCAACAGGTAGGCCCCCATCTTCCCAGCACAACTCACTTGCTCCTGTCTGGTTCTCTCTCTCCTCATCTGGGCTGCAGTCGTTCCCAATCAGAGGCAAGTGGTCGTCTGTGGTGCTCTCCAGTGAGTCACTCATCTTTTATGCACCAGAAGCTCTTCAGAAAACCGACGGACAGCTTGCAACTTCTTCAGGTGCACCTGCACCCGTGAGAAGACAGAGAATCATGCCCTGTGGTTTGTGCTTGCAACATATGTGTCGCTCTGAGAAGTGGATTTGTTTCTTCCTGTCCTCCTCGCACTTCCTATTCCTGTTCGGCAACGAACACGTGTGTTGCATTGCTCGTTTCTAGCCGCTAGACGCTTCTTGTGTTGACAAGAGTTCCCCTAACTTACCCGAATTTCCTCATTTGTCAGGACCCGAGACGGCAGGTTTCCTTACACCAGACATCACCAAACAGTAATAACTGACACTCTACATGCTCATGTGGTTGAAACAGAAGTATCTTGTTGACACAGGGTTTTTTTTTATATACTTCCTGTGTTCTTATGAATCATGATCAACAAGATCTCACTTCTTGTTCAACTGTCATCACTCCGTTATTCTGGCACCTAAGTGGGACTGGACTGCCGCCTGTGACCGGAGGGCTGCTGCAGGATGGATGTGGGTGGGAAACTGTCAGAGCAGCTTCTGCTCACTGAGGTGCTCATGCTACTGCTACTCACACTGCCACTAAGTCATAGTATAAGGAGTCATCGCCAGGGTAAATAATTACCTTGCTTTGTATTAGTTTATATTACTTATAACATCATTTGAGGATTTAATATTATTGTTATATCCTGGTACTGTCTTCTGTTTCTATCATATATAAATCACATCTCTGTGATTTTACAGAATAATATGCATATTATCATAATTTTGTTTTCATTGTGTATATCTTTAATGCTTCATCTATATCATAAAGAGTTCAGATATCATGCCAAATTTGCGCTGCCTTTTTTTTCTTGAGGGTCACATGATTCTATTACACTACAAAGGTATTGTAGAGTGTATATTATACACACATTTTTTGATGTCACCTCTCTAATTACCTTAATTTAAAATGTTATCTTTACAATATTTATTCATAAAATAATAATAATAGTTAATCTATTTTTCTTACCTGTGCACCTGTAATGTGATTTTGTCTTTTCTTGTCTTATCTTGTCTTATACTGGGGAGGTGTGAATGAGTCTCATTTTCCTCTTGTTTGACAAACAGATACATAAAAGCCCCCTACATTGACTGTCAGAAGGGTATTTTTGGTTAGAAGCGGATAATCAAATATGAAAGCTGCAGCAGGAATCGGTGCATTTGTCTTCTCCACCAGGTGGCTCTATCGCCTCACTGATCTGCAACACAATTTCAAACATAATCTCAATGAGTCCAAACTTACCTGTTTCCAGATTTGGTAAATGGGTCAAACCTGGACCCGGGCTGTTTCCTAGCAACACAATTCAACGCCAGACTCTTTATCTCCCAGTATGAGTACTGTATGATTGGATTACAGAGAGCCTATGTTGGTAAATAAAGTAAATAATAGGAAAGACAGAGGCCGCACATATATCTTTTAATGAACAACTTTCAGAAATGAAGGGGATGACGCTCACATGCTTTCACTTCACCTTGTTTCAGGTATGGTTGTGGTAAAATAGCGCCTTATTTTTCATTTTATCATCGGGGTGATTTGTGTCCAATTAATTTGTCATCACATTTGACGATGCTGTCAAACAATATAATGCACTTATGTCATGTGTAGTTTTAATCACGGGTTTGACAAAACTATTTTGTAAGTCTATTGTTTTGAACCCCCCCTCAACAGACCACCTGCACACTCAGATTTAAAATACATATATATATATTTAATAATGAAAGTAGCCTTACAAGTTAGTACAGAGTGTTGTAACTGTAGACCTACGTGCAGGAAATATGTCAGACTTCCTCTTTGTGCACCCGCAGAAATGTAAGCCACCTCTGCATAAAGACACAGACAGATTATTTTTAACACAGAGAGCCTGATGGTGTGAACACTGTGTAATCTCTCAAGGAGCCTCAGGATGTGGTGTTACCTGCGCTCGTGCTGGAGGACCAGTTGGCTTTTCTGTCTGGGTATACTTCTGCACAGTGGTAAGTAGTTCATTGGATTCCTGCAGTTGAATTTGAATGCGCCGATTGATCATGCGAAATGAAAATTTGATAGAATATTTACATTTATGTGATTTGAAAAATATCTTCTCATGTTGAAAAAAAACAACAGAAGTATTAAGGAGGTAATAAGGATTAATAGATGGTGCTGGTGAGTGGAACACATCAGTCATTACTCCAGGTCCATAACAAATACGACTAATAAATATAAAGAAATAGTAACAACCTTTAACAGAGGTGCATATGAAGCCAGTCAATGTATCAGACGCATCTCATGCCCTTTTGGCAACTTATTTTTAGAATTTCTGAAAATTGATTAATCTCTGCGACTCATAATTGAGGATTCACCGATGTCATTCTCCTTTTTTTAAAATTACAATTAAAGTGATTAATGTGTAGGCAAGCAAATTACTTGCAAATTATTTTTTGATGAAATTGAAAAGCTCAGATAGTTGGCTGGTCTTTCAGATGAAAATCAATTGCCCTGCAACAGACCTTTACCATGCACGATGGGCGATTGTTCTCATTGATACATCTAATGAATACATACTTCATCCTATATACTGTAAAAGGTTTATATTTTTTGCAATGTGCCGTAAAACTTAAAGTCTATATAGTTTTGCCTGACGTGTCCATGCAATACTGAGGCACAGCATAGAACCTGGAGCGAGGCACCTTATAAAACATGACTGACACTTAAAGCTGCTGTATTCAACTGCCTTCAACATCTAGTTGTTTTCTGTGTCTCCCTCAGGAGAAGCCAAAGTGCACACTGAAGCACAGCCTGGGCCACTGTATCGCGTGTTGGGCACGTCACTCTCCATCTCCTGCAATGTGAGCGGCTTTGCAAGTGCCGACGCTCAAAAAGAATTTGAGTTCCGTTTCACGGGGCCAGCAAAAAAAACATTGGAGATCAACATCATCAGCACTAGTGATGAGAACTTTGCATATGCCATGTATAACCAGCGTGTGATACGCAAGGAAATTACTCTTAAGCATGTGTCTCCAAACTCTGTCCTCTTTGAGATACAAAGCCTACAGAAGGGGGATGAGGGGGAATATGACTGCAGCGTAGTCAACTCAGAATCTGCTTATGATGGGACCTACAATGCTAAGACATTAGTTAAAGGTAATCAAATCAAATTCTGCTTTTCAGTTTTAAGGGCTTTTCTATGTAATTGCAGCACGGCAGTGTAATACGGCAAAAATGTGACTTTCATGTCTTTGTCTCTGTTTCTGATATTGTGCCATAGTGATTGACAACTCCTTAAGTGTTTCGTCACCCGTCTCCACATCACTGAGCTATACTGAGGGTGGTGCTCTCACTCTGACATGCCGAGCCTCCAGCAACACCATCCAGCACACCCATCTGTCTTTTGCCTGGTATCTACATAAAGACGGCGAGGACGACGCTCAGCCTATCATGTCTCTGGACAGAGATTTCACGCTGAGCCCTGGCCAGGAGTTTGAAGGGCGTTACCATGCTGGACTCATAAGGTTAGATAAAATGGGAGAGGCCACGTACCGCCTAAACATGGCTCAGCTGGAGCTGTCGGACCAGGGTAGGATCTACTGCAGCGCTCAGGAGTGGATCCAAGATCCTGACCACTCCTGGTACATTATCACACAGAAGGATGCAGAGGAAGCTACAATAATTGTCAAAGCCAGAGGTCAGATGTAGTTGTTATTTAAATGCTATTACTTATTGAAAGCACATCTTGACACACATCATTTTTTGCTTTTTCTCTTCACAGTCATTATAAGAGGCTGTGTGAGTCATATTGGTCTCACTGTGCTTATTTTTTGCCGCGAGTAGAGGTGGTGCCAGACACGTCGTCTCTGGTGGTGAGAATCTCGACACAGCAGACAGCTCTGCAGGAGGGGCAGGAGCTGTCGCTATCCTGCAACGTAGACACACACGATCAGGAGAAGAGGTTCCTCTCTGTGGCCTGGCTCCGGGGAAGTGTTGAGCTGGCGCGCATCGGACCTACAGGCGTTCTGTCTGTGGGGCCCGAGTACAGTGGCCGAGAGAAAGGAGGAGAGCTCAGGGCCGCACGGACCGGGGGCAGGGATTACTGTCTCATACTGCAGCCTGTCAGAACTGAAGACCAGGGGGAATATTTCTGTCGGGCATGGCCTCAGGACAGAGGCCCGGACGGTGCCTTTACACACGGAGCAGCCCAGACTTCTAGCCCCCAGCTGGTCAGCATCTCAGCCACAGGTCAGTCAACACTCCATATTCACTGAGAAACACAAGAGTCTCCTTTTTTCTTCCTGTATGACTTACTCTGCATTTTAAGGTTATCATTAATGTTACTCAAATTATGTTGCATGTCTGTTTCCTTGTCCCATGACAGAGAGTGGATTCTCAATTGAAATGCAAAACAGTGTAAATGTTAACGAAGGTGGCAGGCTGAAGCTCACCTGTAAAGTGGATGGGGTTCAAGGTCAGCTCTCCGTCTCCTGGCAACACAAATTGACATCCACATCGACAACCTGGTTTAATAATATCATCAGTCTGAGTCAGGAGGGTGTTATGGAGATAGAGGGGTCGTTCAGGAGTCGCAAAGTGAGGGCAACGCGACCAGCGACGGACACCTTCATGTTGGAGCTGGATGAGGTCACACCCTCTGATTCAGGCGTCTACCAGTGTTCTGTGTCTGAATGGAAAACCAACAGCAAGACCCACAGCCAGTCCCAAACCACCACTGTGACAGTGGCTCCTGCAGGTAAGACACATCTCCCTGTCTGTCTGTATATGTCAAATTATTCACGACAAACGAAAGTTGAAACCTGCATATTAACACGTAACCTGAAACATCTGTGGGAAACTCAACTCTTCTGATTCAATCAATTCAAACCATTTGCATGTGAGAAATATCAAAATCTAACTGAAAGAAGCTTACTGGGCGCATTTGTTCTCCTCAGAGGATGAACCCTTTTCCCTTTGCAGCACTACATGGGGTCCACTCTTGTTAATACACCTGTTTGCACACAAGTAATAAAAAAAAAAGCAGTTTGCACATTTTAATTAGCATAAATATTGTACTTTTGCCTGGGTTTTTGCTAAATTTGCATTTAAAGAGGGAAAACAGATTTTCTTGAAAGTGTTAAGACTGCAAAAAGCTTTACGATCACAAAGATACTTGATATTTAATGGTTGAACGGTAATTTCTGATATATATGGACGACCATTGGCAAAGCACCCTTTTCTTGTTTTAAATGAGGAAGTGATATTGAGAATGGTGTGTAAGACAATACATGAGCATGAGTGGGAGAAGAGGTGGACACATTTCTTTTCTATTTGGAACCTTCATGGGTGCATGATGATTGTCTGATCGCCAACTTCTTTCTAACTCAACACAGAGTCATCTGTGAAAGTGAAGCTGATAAGTCGCAACACCAGAGTGACTGTTGGAGAAAATGTGGAGCTGTTGTGCCTGGTCAGAGGGCCACGAGTCCCGATAACACTGATTTGGAGCCTGCAGCGTGTTGCCTCAACCGTAGATAACATCGTGACTCTGTCCTGGAATGGTGAAATCAGCTGGTCAGGGGACCAGCACGGCTACCAGATGAAAGTAGAGAACAGAGTGAATGAAGTCGCTCACTATCTACTTGTCAACGGTGCGAGCCACAGAGAGGCAGGAATCTACCAATGTAGGGCATCTGTCTTCTTTGAGAATGTGCACAAGAAGCTGAGTCCATCCAACCCAGTGGCTGTAATGGTGCAGAACCCAGGTAGGTTTGTACGGCTGCATGCCATTTGTGGAGCGATCTTTCATGAACGCTCACTTTGTTTCTCGCGATATATGACTCAACTTTTGTCTCTCTCTCTCTCCTAGTGAGCAAACTCATTCTGACCTCCCCTTCCGCCTTGACAAGAAATATCAACAGTGACGTGGACATAAAGTGCTCAGTTATCTCAGAACCCTCTGCATCCTCTCGCTATGCCGTCACCTGGCTGCACCGGCAATGGGCAGAAAATAAGACCATTGTGAGCTCGGACCGGGATGCCCTGACAACCCAGGCGGAGCTGAGCAACAGACGAATCAGCATGTGGCGCACAAGGGGCCCTAGTTTTGAGCTGACTATTCGGCAAGCTCAGATCTCAGACAATGGCTCATACATATGTGAGGTGGTGGAGTGGCTACAAGATCCTCGCGGTAACTGGTATCAGCTCTCGCCAGTGTCCAAAATCACACAGCTGGAACTAATTGAGCCTGGTGAGTTGGTTTATTTTAAATTAGCTCCGTGAACATTTCTCTGGATTTCAATAACCCTATATGACACATGTAATTAGCCTTATTTAGTTCGTAGCATCTAATAAAATGTTGAGTTTTCGATTAACCAATCTCTGCCCACTCTCTTTCTCTAGACAACAATCTTCAGTTAGATGTGAAAGAGCAGCAGCAGTTGATTGCCAAAGAGGGAGACGAGGTAGAACTCAAGTGTAACATCATCTCGGGTGCATTCGGTCCCTCTGTCTTCTACAAAGTCGCTTGGCTCTACACTGGACGCGGCTCTTTGATCACGAAGGCCCCAGTAGTGGAGCTTGATCACACGGGCCTGCTGAGGTACCCCAAGAACCAGGCACCCAAAGGCCTGCAGGGGCGGCTTCGTCTCTCCAGACCCACTCAGAGCAGCTTCTACCTCGTAATTCAAAGGGCCCATGAAGAGGATCGAGGCAGCTACCAGTGCCAGGTGGAGCAATACCAGCTGGATCATGAGGGTCACTGGCAGCAAAAGGCCGCAGACAGCGCTGGTCCTATCATGCTGACTGTAAATGTTGCTGGTATGATCACATTATTAAAACACTCTATAGCTAGCTTTGTGTTGGGCAAATACATTTATTCGCTTTCTTACCTACAGTAAGTTGAGCTGATTCATACCACTTTTGTGTCTGTGCTAGGCTAACCCATTGACTGTATATAAAGATTCACATCATGACAGCTCCCCAAAAGTGAAGCCAAATCATATCCATCGCCCCCTCGTGGCTGGCTACATTATGGGTCATGAATCCAGCCACCTACTTGTTTGTCTCTATATACAATAATTGAGCTGACATAAAGAGGCTTCTTCATATTGATTGTACATTGAAGAAAGAGTTATTTAGAAGTTATTTATTTATATCTGACTCTTGGTAAAAAAAATGTTAATTGTAAGTAATTGCAAGTTTATTGTATATTGTATAGTCGATATCTCCCAATGACATAGCATGTACAGTTGTCTGCTGCATGCATTTTGCTGACACATTATGTTCTTCTCTATTGGTGCTGGCATGTGATTTGCCCTCGTGTAGTTGGTGGTTTTAGGCCACTGTATGCTGTCTGTTTTTTGTTATGTAGGCTACGTGTTCCTTGTAATGTATCTCTGTTACAGAGTTACAGTTTTCTTTTCAATAACTTCTCCCTTGTCTGTCTGTGCACCAGGACCTAAGAATTTTACTTCAAATCTCATTGAAACCAATCATCTTGTTACACTGATTGAAATGTGTCTTTTTACCTGTGGTTTTTTTTTTTTTTTACAGAAAAAAACCTGTCCATTGTAAAGGATGAGGTGGAGCTAAATGTGAGCAGTTCCCAGGACTTCCCTGTCCCCTGTCACATCGCCAGACAATCCAGCAGTGAATCAAAGTTCCAGGTCACATGGATTTGGCAGAAGGAAACAGAAACTAAACAACGCCCCATATTTGTATGGCACCGAAACGGCACCCTACAAGACAGGTTAGGCGAGGGTGAACAACTGAGATTTAGTCACCCACTACCAAACCAGTTTAGCGTTACGGTCCTGAAGCCAGGTCCTGAGAATAGTGGCCTTTACTTCTGTGAGGTGGAAGAGTGGCTCCCGTCTCTGTCTCACGGGTGGAGGATGGTTGCAGTGGACACGTCCGGACATTTGACTGTTAATGTCCATTCAGAGGGTAAGCACAATCTGATGTGATTGGCACGCGATATGAAATTATGCATGTGGACGTAAGTGGTGCATTTCTTTGCCTTGTCTGTAGGAGAGGCTGTCTCTGAGCCACAATGCCAGTCGGGTACCTGGATAGGGATTCTTCTACCTTTTGTCATCTGCTCACTGTTGGTGATTTTCCTACTGGTGCTGAAGATATACCGGACCAAGGACTCAGGAGGAAAGGAGTCAGGCCAATCTCTGTGGGCAGAGGAACACCCTCTGAATACCAAACCCAGTGCAGAGGATTGAACCACATTGTATAGGCCACGGTAGGGGAGCTGAAGAGGAAAAATGCATTCATATGTTCCATGTGCCATATAGTTAATGCAAAAATGTTGTATAATGTAAATAAATATGTTGAATATGTTCCCAAAAAACAGTTCAAATAAATGTTGCCTTCATGAAGAAATACATTTTATTAAACCATCATAATAAACAGGCACTTTCCATTTTACAGCCAAAATATATTTGCATGAACAGCAACAGCTCTTACATCTTATTGACAATGGACTGTTGATGTAGGCAGCAGATCAACTCTGTGGCTTTACACATGCCTTTTCCTGTCGTGACTTACCAGGCCTTGTCTTTGAGGGGAAGAAGTTGAAGCTTTGCGTGTCAAAAGGGAGCAGCTAAGCATGCAATGTGGCAAGATTTGAAATATTTCCCTGTAAGTTAGGCAGTAATGAATCATCTAGGAAGTGGTCTGTGGTTCAGCAGAGGTTAGCGTCATGACTGCGGGATGACAACGGTCTGCAGTTCTGCTGACGTGAGAAAGTGGTAAGTGTTTGTGCAGACAGAAAAGTGGTTATTGTAATGCGGCGGAAGAACAGACCTGCACAGGGTTTAACGCACTTGTCTTGCAAAAGGTTGCAAATTGTTTTGGCTGATTAAAATATTTCACTGGCATTTGATTCTGGATGCACAGTTTGGCTGTATAGTCCATCACATTGGGTTTGAAATAAAACAATTATAAGATGAAATGTCTGGGTTTCAAGGTGCCAAAAATAGTATGGCGGCTTTTTTCATAAACCGTCCCCCTATTTTAGGACAATGAATCAGGTTCTACACACACAGCTCGAGCATGTAGGGTCAGAAGAAAGTTCTTGATTTGCCAATTCAATAACTTCAATCCGGTTAAGCATGTCTCTGTCTTCTTGAGAGCCAGGCTGAAGCTAAAATCCACTTAAACATGCCACCACACAATAATATATATTCATTGTCTGCATGTGCCATTGGGTTGCAGAAAAATCACAATGCCAAATCATATCACTTTCCCAATGCCTCCATGCTCCATCTTGGCCACATTGCAGCTGCTGCATTTTAAAAAAAATCTTCCCGTTCAATTCAGTTGAATCCTGCAGGGTAATCATATCAAAACTAAAGAAGAAGAAAGTAGTCTCTCCCTTCCTCTCTCTTCCCCCACGTCTCTCCATTTCTCCCTGCATCAGCCCTATCAATGTTTAACACCCCATCTGTGTAAGAGGCAAGAATAGAATCCATTTCTTGCTTTTACTTTTGAGGACGCAGGTCTCGACACCAGAATTCTCCCAAGCAGAGAAAACTCTTGTCCGACGAGTGTACACCAGCTATGTACAACATATGGTAAAACTAACAATGGTTTCCTGAAAGATGTGAGAAGCTAAAAGTACGCCGAGAAACATTCGGGCAGGCTGCTCTTCCTTTGGTCTTGTATAATGCCAGCCCTTCACAGTCTGGTGGACCAGCTCCCTCTTACAGCCTCCCCGCTTAACTTTACTGTAATTCCGCTCCCTTGTGTTTCCATGGCAATGCCTTTCAGAGCAAACAAAGAAACATTGAATTTGGGGGGGGGGGGGGGGGGGGGCAGATCAATGCTTGTGTCTATGCAGCACAGACGAGATGTAGTGGGGACAATCTAGCGTCTAGAATGGCAGCCATGCCAGAACTCCATCCTCATGCTCTTTGCCCTGAGTGAACATAAACACTCATCAGTGATGCCGTTGCATGCAGTGCATAGGGGGATTTATAGGACCACATCTATAATCCTTAGAAAAGACATTTTGGTTCTCAGTTTGCCAGCATGTAGCTGGATGCTTTGAGCTGGTTATCTGTAATGTCATGATCTCATCCCACATCCGATTTGGCATCAAATTGATGCTCTGTCCTTCCTGTGCCACGAGTGGACTAGATTTACTTTAACTAAGATTAATAAAAACATCTTCAGCTCATTGAAGGAGGACGAATGTTGAGGTAAGTGCACACATACAGTACAAGCAATGCAATGAAAGTTATACCAGAATGATTGTAAGTCAGTTATATTAGAACAGCATAACAGCTACCCGAAAATATTGGTAAGGAAAGAGAAAGAAGGTTTACTCATCTGAGATTTACTCCTCCCCTGCAGCGTTGACAGTCACTGGAATGATTAATTAACAGTATTCATCGTTGTCAGTTTCACTACTTTCTTGGCCATCCCCTGAACTTTTCATCCAGCGACACAACGGCAGGTCAAGATTGGCTAAGTACAAACATTCATGTCCATTCACTTGTGTGATCCTCTAACTTTAGCTCTAGTGCCACCGTGAGGTTGACAGTCATGGTGCAGATGAAGCGTCCCAACTGTTATCAAAAGTGCCACCAACTTTGTTGGAACATTCACGTCACAACACATCGGTCCTGCACAGCAAAGTTCAAACCAAAGTCTTTCACGACATTAGTCATTAGCTGACTTTAGACTCTTTGTTATGAGGGGCCAACATGTCTTCTGTGATCATGAGCTATTACTGTGCATCCCTGCTTTCTCACTGCAAAGACTCCTTATGGCTCTGTGGTATTTTTGTGCATTTAAAAGTACACACACACACACACACACACACACACACACACACACACACACACTAAAAAGCCAATAAAACAACAACAGAAACCCATAGTAAACAGCAACAATAAAAGTAAGCCCATAACATCCTCCTGAACAAGAGAATAATATGGGCTGGCAGAGGTTTGGATGACATGAGGGCACAGAGACACTCAAAGTGCCATCTGCACGAATTACGTAATAACCCTCCTGAAATCTGAAAGTCTTCTCCAGAGCACTTTTTCTTTTGCCTCCTCTCACCTCAGCTCACCGAGTCTCTTTGTTTGATGCCCTCGCCTCCTCTCCACTCCCCCCGTGGCCCGATCTTGCCTTTGATATTCCCTGTTCTCACAAGGAGAGGACACAGGCCTGACGGCAGTGCCTTGTGCTACTTGCCCAAACCACGAGGTACATGCTTTTGCATGTACGTCTCTCCCTCTGTCTCTCCCTCTGTCTCTCCACATCAGTCTTTTCCTCTGTCGGCACTAGAGGGCGCTGTCGTTGCCCACAAGGACAGAGAATGTCCCCTTGTTAACATGCTGACCGGTGAGTCAGAGGGCTTCAAACTGGAGCTTGTCATTGCAGCAGCCCATCCGAGAGCATCTCCTTTGACATGTTGCAATCGGGTCTCCGCGGTCTTCAGAGTTTGGTGAGCAAGTGTGTGTCTGTACTTCTCAGGGAACAGAGAACAAATTCTGGAACGAGAGGCGCAGGTGAAGCTTGGTCGTCTCGGGGGATGTGAGGGTGCCATGGCGACAGCTCGGACTGTACATTTTTTTTCCGCCTACAACAGCAGCATTTGAGAGAAGTCGGCGCAAACTGAGCATGAGTGACAGCTCATGCAAAGACAGGGAGAATTACTCCATTTGTATCCAGCCCCACTTCAACACACCAATATAAAGACACACAAGCTGTATACAACTCTCTTAAACTGTTTGGAGCTGTCTGCCTCTGCTTGTTGAGGGCCTGATTGTTTTCCCAAGAGAAAACCCGCTGGCTGGTAGAAGGAGCCGGAGAGACCAAATTAAAAAACAGCTTAAATGGTGCAATATGAAGTAATAGCCGGTTCTGCTTCCCGTCAAGGGAGCTCTCGACCAAACTCAGAGCTCCTATTTTTTCTTTTATTCTTCTCTTACATCTGTACTCTCACATACTGGAGCTGCACGGATGAACACCTCAAAGCTGCTTCATCTGTGTCCCTCCTGTTAGGATACCGTAACTTACCAACGCGAACAGTACACGCGTTTGTCTTTCATGTTTCGTTCTGCACGTGTGTGTGCATTTGCTGCCGCCGATACCTTTAATCATATTTTGCAGTTTGCCGTGTCTCCCCTGACAGACAAAAAGTAGAGGAGAGGAGGATGACAAGTTTAGATTTCATTATGACAGCACTGCAGAGTATGAACTGATTCATGTGTCAAATTGATATCAACCTAGCAATTTTGTTGGCTTTTCTCTTTTCTTTTTCTAATTGCGCCGGTAAACACATGAATGCAGATGATGAATCCTAACCGACATATTTCTCCGCTGGCATTCCTTCTCTCCCATTCTCCTTTTCTACACACTGGACCCTATTAAACGAGACAGCGAAAACACTCTCAGCCCACTGACAAACAGGAAATATATCTTTTGTCTTGCTTTGGGATTAAATTCAACATCGTTACCAGAGCTGATAAAATGAAACAAACACACTGCTGGTGCTTCCTTATGGGACTGCGGGGGCTCTAACCGACTGCTGCTTTCCTGTGGCGTGAGCCCTGCAGCTACTTCTGGTACGTATCACAAGTGTCATCATTCATACCAGAGTCATTCAGAAATTCCCTTTAATAAATCATTGGGCATTTATATCAAAGAAATGTCAGTGACAGCAACATGTGGCCAATGTGAATAACTGATGACATATGCAACTAATACAGTGGGAGTTTCCATGCATGTGGCTTGCAGATGTTGTGCTGCCAGGGGCAATCTGAATCAAGCATCACCAAGGAAACAAGAGGTAGCGTGAATGTCAGCCAGAGCAAGAGTTTTTAATTTGGCACAATGATTTCTGACTGAAAGTTGCTATTTTTGAACTTCTCTGCGTGAAAAAAAGAAATTGGGGAGAACCACAGCTAAGCCGGTTCAACACTGTCTGTGTACAGTTTGACGTTATCTGATTTGGATCGTGACAGAGCTGCTGCAGAGAAAAGGCCTCTTAACTGAGGGATGAGAGCAGAGGAAAACATCAGCTGCTCACAAAACATTCATTCATTTGGTATCTCATGAGCAGGACGACAGATATCTGCTCGGCGGCTATCCGAGAGCTCTATCAGCGGAGGCCATGCGAGCTTCTAATCAGCCAATACATCAGCCGCTGGCACTTGAGGCTTTCCTCAGCGCCCGGCGCCCATCAGCGTTTCACCTCCGAAATGTTTTCCTGAAAGGAAAGCGAGGGAGAAATGTCATGGTGAGTTTGAGTTTGCGAGAGGGGAATAACACAAAGGGAGATGTTGCTGAGAGTTTTGCCCTTGTACGAGGAAGGAAAATCCAGCATAAGGCTGCGTCGTGTCTGTCTTTGTATGTCTGCATGCTTTCATCTAATCATCATCCATTTTGAGGCAACTGCAACAATTTTTTTTAAGCACGTGTGATTATTTTTTCTACATCACTCTGCACAACTCTGGGGTTCACATTTGATGTAGATAGGTTATTTTCCCCTGGACTATGTTTTAGTCACCATTAGCACAATGAGAGCAACCTGAACTGAAAATATATGAATCCAAAATTTCAGTCCAAATTCCCTTTCTTGCCACTCTATGGAAGCGTATGAAGGGCCAGGCATGAGAATAGAGAACAGGGAAAAATTATTTTGCATTTCAACAACACAGTTGAGATGTCACAAAGGCAAACTAAATCAGAGAAATATCGATTTCTAGGAAATAGTTAATTTTTATTTTTTTTATTTTGCATATTGAGAATAAACTCAGTGTCGAGAAAAATCTTGAAATGTCTAGATTAAAGTTGAAGAATATATCAAACCACTTAGTGTAAATGAATTGGTAGAACTGTTGTCCAGAATCAGCTTTAGTGTCTATCGATCTATTTCTATCAATAAGGAAATTATTTGTTAAACATAAACACAGTGCAGTAAGTGGGACCGAAAGCTGCATGTGTTCAGAAGGTGAAACCACACAAGCTTGGAAAGATGGAACACTCACAAAGATATGACTCGCTCCTCTGACTGGATCTGATGGACCTCAGGAGTTTACTTTATTCCCAACAGCTCCACTTTTATTCTCACAATGCATAAGGAAAAAAGACAAATCTTCTTCCTCTCAATAATATTGTTTCTGATGCCTGGCCCCAACACCCTCCTGTACCACTCTGTTGCAACCCCCTTGTGAGCAACTGTTTGCCTCTGATCGCGAATCACACCGGATCTAAGGACTAAGACAAAGAGCAGCACAGGCCAATTTAATATTGGCTGTTTTCCCTGTTTCTGCACTTTTCGGCCAGCTGTGCGATGCCACCAGGACACCGCCATCCCCCACTGGAGAGAGATAATTGTGTGTTCACGGGCACAAATGTTTTCGTTCTCTGCACTGGCATGTGTGTCTAAGCAATTCATTCACCGCATAAATGCCAGTTTTTGACGGCTGCTTCGCCCGTGATGAAGATAGCTACTGTCTGCTAGTGAGCTGACATCTTCATTAGCGGTGGTTAAGATGCCCCCCCCCCCCCCCCTTTTTTTCTTCAGCCACCAGAAACAACACTCTGCTGTGCCTATCAGCTCCCATCAGCCTTTCTCTGCATGTGAGGCGCTCCCCAAACTGCTGTTGCACTGATTCATGTTGCTAATTAGCTGACAAACACTGTAGAGTTCGACCAAGGAGCTGACACATTTACTACACTCATGTTTGTATTTCACATCCACAACCACACACACACACACACACACACACACACACACACATCCATATGCACAGTTGCATCCGAAATGGCTGTTAAAGCGATATAGTGCCTCAAATCTTTTACATACTAGTCACATGTAAAGTCAGAACATTATTTTGTTATTTTTTTATCTAGACTCCCAGCTAGAAATAGCCCATGCCTGTTTTTATTAATTTTAGGTTTTCCAATGGGAATACACACTGTAGCATAAATACTGTATTGATATTGAATGTGTACATCGTCATTTCAACTAAAATAGAGGATCTGGTTGCCATCCCCCTTTTAAATCATAGATAATAATGTAGGCTGCCATGGTAACCGACTCCTTGAGAGCGCTAACAGTATTTACTGATTATCCGAACGGTAAACGTTGATATAATGTAAATGAACCACTTATGACTGACATTAATCCCCATTATATTGAATTTATGATCCTTCCTGGTGCATTTTCTTTGAAACTTGTATCTGTTCCATCTGTTAGTTAAATCAGGTAATATACAGAGAGGTATGGAGCTAAAAGGCTTGTCCCCCACCCCCTCCCCCCTTCAGCTTCTCTCTTTCTCTGGGTTTCTGAAAGGGGTTGATGTGACATTGAGGCAGGCAGGTCTGTCACAAATCATCAGGGTCTGACAGAGTGACACAGTATAGGCCTTTGAGGCAGAGGGATGGTCTGGTCCACGCTCAGCATGTATGTATATCATTTTTTTTTTCAAGCCCAGAGCACAGCTAGACTCAAAGTCCTAATGGACATTATGAGAGATCCCGTGATGCTTTTAAAACACCTTTCTTTTATCCATCATTTGCCAGAATCAGCCTACTTACACACAGTACCGATGTAGTCATCACAGTCGTGGCTCTTTTTCAAACATTCATTTTTAGTAGGTAACCTTGAATTAGAAAATGAGCGCAAGCCCAATATGCAATCTGCAGTATATGTGGTGCTACAGCCTTTAAGCTACTGATGCAGTCCTGACAGGGTGTAAAGACTTTAACACTTCGTTGCGAGCACAAATCAGCTTTCCACAAGATTCAAATGGGGCAGAAAATTGATGGTGCCGGTAAAGTTTGAATCACTGTGCACCTCCAGCAACACCGCAATCAGAGATGTAAAAGCATGTGATTTTCATTTGCTATTTTTTTTCAGCAACTGAATGAAAACATCACTGATTGGATTGTGCCGGTGCCACACGCTTGACAGTTTCACCCGTTAAAAGCCATTCCACTCGGCGTGATTTCATGTCGACCAATTTGTAGATGTATTCTTTCGAGAACCAGATCACACAGGGAATGTGTTGCAAACAATTTTCCGATACTAAAATATAATCATCATCTTTTAAATTCTAAGACTAATGAATTTTGAATATGATGAGCCCATACAGACCATTCAGGTATTTACAGGTTGCAACTCACTTGAGAAGCGGCTGTTTTTTTTGTTTTTTTCATGCATTTATAACGCAACTATATTCTTAGCATTTAATAATCTATTTGCAGCAGAGATATCCAAATCTGCAGCCGACACGGCTAACATGAAAGGCTACCCTCGGGCAGACAAGCCGGTAGTATGTTTGTCATGATTAACGGTCACTTAACAGCAGATGCGTCCTTTCAATGAACCATATCAATCTAGAAAACTGCGGGTGAGCTAAATAAGGAAAACTAACAGCGATAAAACTTTATCGTCAACATTGGGGTCATTCATGACTGAGACACAGGTTTTACTGTAAGAGAGCTTACAAATCTTTCATCCTCAGCATCTCTATGCCACAGCAGGTCCATTAAGCATCATGATGCAGTGTGCAGTAATTGGCATTTCTGTTGGTACGCAGCGTCTTCATCCCAGCGCCGAGCCTCACACTGCGCTGAAGACTGTCTGATATCGGAGCTGCCGAGAACCCATGATTGAACCTGTGCACATCACTCAAATGAACACCTCCAAGGACGAACACCTAGCTCCTTTACCTAACAGTGAAAACACATTATGTGGGGCGACACTCCAGATATGGTAAACAAACGTTTCTCGTCTAACTCTCTGTATAGGACAAGCATTTAATACAGTAGCAATCCCATCCCCGAAAGGTATGCATATCCTGTGCATATGCAATAAGATGATCCTAATACAGCTACAGGGAACTTCATAAATTAACATACTTTTTAATGCCCTGTGTCATCAAAATTGACAACTCAGAATGCACAAATGGCAAAGGGCGGTTGCCACTTTGATGTGGTAATAAGCTGTTTGGATTTCTGTGTGTCAAGCATGTTTTAATGGCGAGGGGCATCCCCAACAGCTAATACTTCAAAATCAATTAAAATCCTTTTGCTAACAGCCCTGCCCGGGTCCGAAGGAGGGAAAAACTAATTTCCTCACCCTCTCCCTCAAACATAGACTCACAGTCATTTGAAGAATGCAGACGAAGAAGTGCAGAGATATGAGGTCCTCGGGGATTGAGAGAGAGTCCTGGGTTCGGTTAGGCTGCAGCGTTATCTTTGCTGCATGTGTGCTGCTCACAGCAAAACATGCGTAGGACCTGGGCCAAATGGGCCTAGCTTTATTTTTCCCAGATAAACAGTATGTATTTAGCTTAGTCAATTGCAATGTTGAGAATTGAATGTATAGGAGCATGCACAGCTTTTTGTTGTCAGAGGGATAAATGCATATCTAAAATATTATCCTCTAACAAAAACTTAAATGAAAAATTGATTTTACAAATAAATATAATGTCCAATTTTGAGTGTTTTGAATCATTGGTGTAACACATCGCCCATGCCATCTAAGTCAAATCGGTCAACAAAATTTTGAAATATTAATTCCTTGAACTTCCTGTAACGAGTCGTGAAGTAATGTCTGTTATGTTTAATATAATGCTTGACGAAAAGACTGCATATAAAAATGGAAATAGAAAAGGGTTTGGAAAGTGGTGTGCCTAAAACCTGTATTCTCTTTAATGACCAGCAGAGGGCAACTCCACTGTTGTAATAAGAAGTCGATTTCTATAGAAGTCTATTAAAAAATGTGTTTATGGTCTCAATTAATAGTTTGAAGTATTCAATACAGCATGATGTTCATATTTTATGTTCCCATTTAGAGTGAAACACCTGCCACCTGCCTTGATCTCTGTAGGTGGACGTGCTGTTGACGACGCCCTTCTCCTCCAAATATGGTTAGCCTACTTCTGGTTAAAAAAACGAAACAAGATGGTGCTGTCCTGAATGGTAAACTGGAGGCTTGAGAAACTAATATCACATCATTTGATGCTGTTCGTTCCTCTTCTTTTACCCTGATGACGGTAAAATAACATCACATAAACTGTAATAATTTTTTCTTCGACAGCTTTCAGTTGCTAAGCTTGAGCCCAAAAATCAATGTGGAGCCACACAAATCATTTCTGGCTTTCACACTGTAACATCTGAATGTCAGGACTTGCAAACTGTTGTATGCTGTGATTCATTGGGGTTCTCTATTGCATAAGTGCTCACAGAATGAAGGGCTTGGAAAGTTTTTTGCAACCAAGGAGTGGCAAAGTTTGTTTAGGCAAGATTGGATTTTTTTTTTTTTTGCACAGTCAGCAAATGCTTGTACGAGCCCGTGTGTGTGCACGCATGACTGTCTGCGGGTCCGCATATGTTGGTTACATGTTGATATTTTGTCACCAGGAGGAAAGATATAGCACTGTGGGCCTCTATCTAAGAATTTTGAGGAAAAAAAGCACTTATGAATGTGACTAATGAAAAAGGAAAGCAGTCTCAAAGGCATGTTAGAGAAAAGTGTTTTGCATGTGTCGTCTCATAATCATAGACAGTGTTATTCGTAGCGTGTGCATGTGTGGCTCAAAGTGTGCATGCACGTGTGTATTTGTGTGTGTGTGTGTGTGTCCGTGCAGATGAATTTGCTACAGTAGTATGTTTGTTAAGGAGAGTGAGGTGCATGACTCAGCCCGAGGTAGGCAGGCAGCTCATGTTTGTTCTGCTTGGCAGGCAGCAGAGAAGAGATCGGATGAACCCAATCATTTAAAAAAGCCCTGGGCTTTACCTTTGCCAGAAAAAAACCCACACACAACCACGTCAGAAATCTTTAAAATGTAACTCTCGAGCCCCATCCCGCTTCATGAAGTATCAAAGTCCAGCTGCCTTGATCTCAGTCATAATAAGAGGATATTGTGTTGTCGATTTTACTCGTTAAAGCTGAGGTAAAACAAGCACACATAGAGGATGTATCGATTATTTTTTTATGACATTGCACCAACTAAACTCTCATTACAGGTGAAAAGTGAAAATCGAGAGTGGCATTGGTGGTAACATTGCCATGGCTCCTTTAATCTCACAAGCTCTTATCGCAACCACTCACTGTGCACCAAATTCACTGTCTGACTTATTGTCAGTGTCATCAATACTTCAATGTGACCTTTAACGGGATTTAATACTTGTGTCCCGGAGACTGTGGCAGTCTCAGTTGTCCCGTCTCACATTTCACCGTCAGAGATGATGTCACATTGTTTTCCCTATGTGCTCTTGCAGACACAAGCTCACAAGCTCATGGCCTTGCACTTTTTGTATTTTTGACTGATCATCACAGGTCTTGGAACTTGGACAGAAGTCATGGTCAATTAGAGAAGCAATTACTCCTTGCTCGCAACCGTGAGGCGTTTACTCACACTGTATTGAGGTGTTTGAACGCAAACTGATATAATCTCCACCATCCAGGTTGCATGTGTGAATAGTGGTTTTGTAGTTCAAGTCATATGAAGTCTTATTTGCATATATTCAAATTGAATATGATTATTTGACAAATGTGGCTCAGTCACCTTAAAGGAATATTTTTTTGAAAAGGGAACTATGCTTATATGCATTCCATTCTCATGTCATTTCGCTAAACATTAAGATAGAGCCAGGAGATTAGCTTAGCACAACAATTAGAAGCATAGTGAAACATCTGGCTTAGCAAAGCTCACTTTTGACATTTTAATTAGTTCTTAAGGATTAGGCCTTGTTCATTTATATGATGATGATGAGTGGAGAAAAATAGCATGCCTGTCTGTTAGCCCTGCGAAAGACTTGACTGTAATGGCTCCCCTGTGATTGCAGGTGTAGCCAACTGCTAATAACAATAAGCACACGGTTAAAGTCATGGAACAGTCATGGTTTGGTTAGGTTAAAACAAGCTAGGAAAGTATTAAGCTGTAGTCTGTGAATGTTCCTAAAAAAAATATGCCAATGGCGGCCTGCGAATGAAGGCACTCTGAAGACATGTTGAACTCTGTCCGCAGAGCTTCACTGGTTGATTCAAAGTTTATTTATATTGAATGTACTGTATCACCCGTAACAGCACATATGCCAAGTGTAATTTTCTTTACTTATTCATGTACATTTTCTTTTGCGATTGTCTTTTGATCATCTCAGGCAGATGCAACAACAACATATTATAATATTTTTGAGAGCAGGAACACCAAAATCATCACTTGAGGTTAAGTTAATCCAATAATAAACACATACAGTCATCCCACAATTATTACATACAAAGCCAGGCAGTGTTAGACCTGTTTTCCACACTGGTCAGGAGCAGGGAACCCCTGCTGGATAATACATTTTTGGTGGTTGGCTTGTGTTGTGTTGCTCTAAACGGGGTGTAACAGTCATGCTCCTGGTCTTGACCCTCTGGCAGCTAAAATCCCTTTAACTGCTGCAATAACAATAACTACCCTGTAATTTCTCCAGACTTCACTGCCACCTCTGTAAAATGAATGTGTACTGTACAGCCTACCACTGTAATGCCCTATTCCTCAGTTTATTAGTTCAATTAATTCAACTACATAGTGAACGTCGACACAGAATGTAAAAGTGAAAAAGATAAGAATATCAAGTTAACATCACCACCCAGCATTTTACTTACTATCACATATTAGTAAAAATGTGGATCTAGTGCCTCTCTTTTGTTACCAGCTTGGATACTGCCATGATTCACTCATCCGGTGGTGTATCACCTGCTTCCCCCAAAGCCATTTTGCCCACATGCTTCCTCTTCCAGCCATGAGTCACGGCAGTTTCACATGGGTGTTGTGGTCAGAACGAGCTACTGTACCTTGTTTCTGCATACACCAAGCAAAAGCTCCACTTAAGTGTGACCGTGAAAAGCAAATGTTGTTTCACAGCCCGGAGTTGATAGATAGCATCTGCTGTGTTGGTGTTACCTAACGGGGTGGGGGGGGGACAAGCCTGTACCTGTGAGGGACGATGATGAAATGTGCGTGTTGTGTTATGTGGTTGGTGTTTTGGGGCGTAAACTCAAACATTTTCCACACGTCTGTCTGTTCAGACTGAGCCCTTGCTTTCATTCCTTTAGAATATGGCATCTCTATGTCTGTGTGTGTGTGTGTGTGTGTGTGTGTGTGTCTGTCTGTCCAGTAAACTGCACATGAATAATGTATGACAATCAGTCGTGTTTTGCACATTGGGCAACACCCACATAATCAAGATGAGAAAGAAAGAAAGAAAGACAAAGACAGACACAAAGAAAGAAGGAATAAGAGATGAAAGGAAGGCAAATACAGGAACCTTGCTAAATTGCTTGCTATTGTATTTAATGAAGATCCCAGAAAATGAGTTTTTGCTGCATGCGAGACTGTAAGGCAGCTGTACTTTGCCATTACACAGGAGAATATTCTATCCATACGGCTGCCAGAAACTGTCATAACTGTACCTGACGTGTGCCGTTCAGTGCAGTCATCCGGCTCCGCTGCTGACAATGTGTGTCTATGGACACCTGGTGCAACACAGTGTAATGATACCTATAGTAAGCCTATACCCAGTGCTTGGTGAATGGATCTATTGTTAACTCAGATGTTCAAGTATTTGTTCTCCTCATTCAAAAAGCCCTCTAATTGCCACATTCAACGAGAGTAATCCTTGGTAATAAAATACTCTCTTGCAACCACGAGGAGGAGAATGGTTATGAAAATTACAGGTGGTTACTTCACCTTTTTTTCAGCATCAGTGCTGCTGTGAATTGAAGATGAAGGGGATTTAAATAAACATATATTAACCTTGTGATAACCATCTGCAATGATAGAGGGGAAAGAGTTGACACCGTCATTGCTAGTCTGGTAATTACTACGACACCCGTGTTTCACTTAAAGTCTTTGTTCATCCTTTTGTGCGTGTGGACAGATACTTGATGCAAAGGAGCATCTTTGACAATTCTTTATAATGAAAAAAAAAATAAGTGGAAATGCATATACAAAAAATTAACATGCATTCAGACACGCATAAGAACTGGCATCGTTGAGTATTTTCAAGTAGTCATGGTATTCAGAGATTTCGAGTGGAAAGTAAAAAAAAGAAAACACATTAAGTCTGAGCTGCATGTTGCACCGATATGAAAAAGGGAGGGAGAGGGAAAAGGCCATCAGAGCTCAGGGATGGAGAAGGAGACAGACAGATAGGAGGCAAAAAAAATTTGGTGGCTTGACAGTCATCTCATATTAATACTCCACATTAAGAGCTCCTGTGATGAATAATTTATCTTCTGGAAAATGTAGTGACTTGTGCTCCTGGCAGCCAAGTGCATTGTAAAGTAAAGCCTCGCGAATGAATATAGTTTTATGTGTAGTATTATACTAAGTTTGGATAACAAGCTTGACTTTTAGCTTCTAAAAGTGTGCATGTCACTGGCTACATATAACATAAAGGAAAAAATTACGTATTTGACTGCACCAGCCTCGGCTGTAATAACAGGTTATCAGACAATTCAGCGTGTAATCTTCCAAGCCGATATGAAGCGTGGCATCATGAGAAAATTGGACAGAAATGCTTTGACTGTATACGTCCTTTGACCGCAGCTCGCATTTACTCTGAGATAGAAGAGTGGCACTCGTGAATGTAGTTGGTCCCAGCCAGAGTGTTGTCGCCTGCCTGCTGTCCGTCTCTCGCATTATATACTGCACAATGTCTGGCGTGTGCCACTATACATTCATGGCTCACTAGTGAAGGCTAAAGGTTTGTGATTAGTTGTATTAATGTGTCCATATCTGTTGTGATTCTACCCACAAGAAATTCCCAACCCTTTCTACCGCCTAACCTCACTTGGATGTTTATCTCAGCCGATCCACATATTGCAATATAACTTCTCTTTGACAAAGAAATGTTACAGTCTCTCTGTTCTCTGTTTATCTTCCCTTCATCTTCATCCATCTGGATTATTCCCCTGTCCCTGTCTGCTCCCTTGCTCTCCGTGTCTCACTCCTCTCTCTGAGAAGTCTCTCAGAATAAATGTGGCCAAAAGAAGTAGCTTCAAAAGTTCCTTTCACTTGCTTTTTTTCTTCCTTTTTGACTCCATCAAAACAAAGAGCTTTTGTTTAGTTATTTATAATTTCAGACATCATTTATGTAACAGGGCTCATAGTTTCCTATGTGCACCCCAGTTAAGAGTCAGGATTTATCAACAAAGCGAGTGCACGTGCGGATCCAAGTTTGTGTCGTTGCATGGTGTATTTTTTCACGTGTAACTTTCTGTAATGTGAAGTGACACTTGCATATCTATTTGCATGTCTGTGCTTATGTATGCATCATTTGTGTATGTGGAATTGTTTGTGTGTTACATGGCTCTACAGTTCCCTGCGTGTAATGCTGACATATTAATGCGAGACCAGACGAAAAGAAGGGCATGAAGAAATCCAATAAATCATTCACAGAATTTTGGGTCATACTATAAAAACTGTTTGTATGATGAAATAACTGAACAAATCTATCTCTCTCTACATCGAGCCTCTCTCAGCTGACACCATCTCAACATATAATGCTGTAAGGCAACTAAATTATTAAGATCTCCCTTCTTTTTTTTTTCTTAAAAAATTAGCGGCCCTGGACAAATCTCATGCATTGCTCAACAGTTATAAACGACAAACTTAAGAAGGCTTTGGCGATCAAGACTTATCTCGGAGATGGAACCTGTTATGAAGTGCATACAATGCAGACTCCTCTGTTTCCATGGAGACCTATTGTGATCCCCAGCATCCACTGGTCTTGCAAACATTCCTGTAAAGCCTTTGCTTTTCCTCTAAGCAAACGTACTTGCCAAAATTGCCAAAATTGACCAGAGGGGGTCAAAGGTGACCTCGTCCATCTCATATAGAACTAACAAGATGCTTGGCTCAAACAAGGTTACAGCTGCCTGCCTGCCGTCTGCCTGTGAAAACGGTGCCATAACTCGGCCACGCAATAAGGAGCCAGTGGAGAACTGGGCTAATTTTAGGTGCAGCGATATGTAGACCAGGTGTAATGCACATGGCCTACCTACCCAGTTATGTTAAGCTGTGTATTAACTCAGCAGCGTTGGACTCGGACAGACCTTCGGAGAAGCCGAGCCAATGGGCCACATACTTCACAAGTGTCTAATCCCATTCTGGCTTACATTTTCCTGGCAGCCACGTTTGCTAAGCCTTTGTTTTTTCTACATAAAGATGCTAAAAATCTGTCTCTCTTTTCTGTTAATACCATGACACAGTTTTAGGACAGGAGCGACAAACATAGGCAATATATTTTCCCCCCAATAAATCATTTGCTGAACTGTTATTCAGGTGTGAGGTTATGGTTTATAAAACATCTCTCTTGGTGCCTCAGGAACCAGACTCATTTCAGCAGTTGCTCAGGAAGTTTTATCTTCCCTAAAATCCACGAACACAGCAAATGGAGAAAAATCATTTCTATTGCTTCCAAAAACAAACAAAAAAACAAAAACCACCAACAACAAACATAAACGGGCTTCATGTTGCAATCA
This sequence comes from Scophthalmus maximus, assembly GCF_022379125.1. Taxonomy (NCBI): domain Eukaryota; kingdom Metazoa; phylum Chordata; class Actinopteri; order Pleuronectiformes; family Scophthalmidae; genus Scophthalmus; species Scophthalmus maximus. The sequence continues at coordinate 8,822,954 of NC_061528.1, read as the reverse complement.
GACAGTGTTCCAAACTTGAAATTCCCAGCTGATTAAAAAAAAAAGGATACCAGATGGGTCTATTGCAATTACTTTTTGTATGCACATGCAAAGGCCTGCTCATTTATTTATTCGTGTATTACACAGGAGAGATTTTTTTCGGGTTTCTCTAAGTTTGAGCTTTTTGGATTCTATATTTCTGTCCTTTCCCAAAAGCAGCTTCACACCAAAGGAGTATTATCTCATTGTGCTATTTTCTGTCTTCCTGCAAACTCCCATTCACCCTTTGTCTATTTTGAGAGCTGCCTAATAATGCAGCAGGTTTGAGCAAATCAATAAATCTGTGCAAAATTCAAAGCGTTTGCTCATCTGAATCAAAGGAGGGTGAAAAATTGGAAAGTTTGCAACCTCCAAGAGGCGAACTTTAACGCGTTTGTTACTGACAGTTCCAAAAAAACTGAGTGGCACCTCATTATGTTGGCTGCCAGAGGTGTGTACGGCAGTGTGGGGTAAGGGGGGAAAACAGGAGGCGGGAGTGAAATAAAATTTCGGCGACTGCTGGGTAAATTATGCATGAGAATGAGACGTTTGCGATCAGAATGGGACAAGTAAACATCATTAGTAAAAAGGCTAATATTTAAAAAAGGATTTTGCTTCCTTTTCCCTATGAAAGACCCCATGGTTATGCACTAGAATATGAGCCGGTGCCATGATGACATTGTGCCAGGCCCAAAAAGGTTTGTTCAACTTCATCCCTCTGCATAATACACATAGCTTAAGAGGCTTGATCCCCCTCCACCTCACTCACCCTGTTCAAGCCATCGACGGCCTTCATGGCCTAGAATTTAAATTCAGATATGCAGATTTTGGCCTCCCGTCCCGTGATTGGCGTCCCACCACTGCCGGGGGGCGTGGCCTTCCGTAGGGGGGTGGGGCCTGCCAGGCAGCACGCAGACAAGTTTTCAAACTGCCGGACAAACAAAATTGACTCTGCCAAGCAGGAAACCGGGAAGTAGCGTCTGGAAAGGACGCGCTGTGTGTCCTCCTGGGAGCGGATCAAAGCAGTGTAGTGTTCGAACTCATGCGTAACGTGTTTATTCATTCTTTTCTTTTGGGGTTGGGCTGTTAAGTGAAGACGCCTTGTCGTAGAGTCGTGTGCGTCTATGTTAGTGCCCATAAATCAGGACACACTTGCCACAGCGTGTTGGCGGCGGTGGGCTGAGGAGGAGCCAGCGTTTGGAGTTGGAAGTATCCAGTGATCAATCCGCCTCATGTGGAGCGCCCGCCCACTGGGCTTTCCGCGGAGCGATAGTGGAGGACTGATAACAGTCTGCGGGATTGTGCCGAGGAGAAAGCCGCCGCCTGCCTCGCTGCCGTCGGAGACGGGGAAGGGGGCACTTCTCTCAAGGACTACGACTGCAGCCTGACTGTCGGATCTCCGCATTCCCCCGCGCGGAGCCAGGTCACTTGGGACCTCTTTTACCCCCCCCCCCCCCCCCATTCTTGTCGCCGAGGAGCCTGCGAGCGTGAGTCGCCTCCGCAGCCGTGGGTTGGGTCGCCCGGGCGCCAGGCGCACGCACACGTCGGCGGCGATAAGAAGCACAGAGGTGAGAGTGGAGGAGGACGGACAGGGGAAGCATCAGCCCCAGATCTGTTTTTGTTCCCCCCCCCCCAGCAGCAGAAGGAGGAGGAGGAGGAGGACACGGGAGAGGTGAGTCGGACGCCCGCTGTGGATTTGACTCTCAACGAGCCTCGGCTGCTTTTTTTTTTCTTCTTGTCGCCCGGGATTTGTAGATCATCTTCTTCTCCTCCTCTCTGATTCAGGACCGGCGGTTAACCACATTGTCAAACCCCGACCAGACACCGCCTCCTCGACCAAAGGGAATAGCTGTTGCAAGCGGATCTGCGGACACACACACACACACACACACACACACACACACGATGGCAACCGGTGCGCTCCTCGTCGCCTGCGCGCTGCTTGGTAAGTCACCTGAAGAAGCCGTCAGCCCTCACATGTCCGCCGTGGATGTCAAACTGTCTGTTGTGTTCGATGGAACGAGCTGAGTGTGTTCCCTGCCGGCTCTCGGTCACGACACACGTGTCTCCAGACGTGTGAAGTCGAGCGGCGATAGTTGGGAGAGCAGCCACCAGTCATCGCGACTTAACGAGTCAGGTGGAAGTGGGCTACATTGATGATCGCTGCAATAACAGATGCCTATGAACAGCTGTGTGTGTGTGTGTGTGTGTGTGTGTGTGTGTGTGTGTGTGTGTGTGTGTGTGTGTGTGTGTGTGCTGATCTAGGTTAATGTGATATCTGGACTTTAGTCACAGATTAACCCTGTACAGTCTGCTGCGTTCAAGGGCTGCCTTTGACAACCTGATATGGCCTGTAATTAACTCACACTCACATGTATAAATACACACAAAGACTCTCTCTCTCTCACACACACACACACACACACATCACAGACACACACACACATCACAGACACAGACACACACACACACACACACACACACACACACACACACACACACACACACATCACAGACACACCTGGATCACACATCAGCAACACCCCAGGGTGTGGAGTCATCCCCTGGGTGTGAAGACACCCGGGACGGGCTTTGTTGTGCAGTTTGCGCCGTATAAGTCATCCCTCCAGGTGAAGAACACATTTGACGTGTTCATACACACACTCACGCTCTCACACACACACACACACACACACACACACACACACCCAGTGACGCTCGGTGACACATACAACCACTCACACGGGCAACGATTGCCGACACATACACATGCATAAGGTGCATATCCTGCCTGCGGACTGTCCCAAACAAACACCAGATGGCTCTTTCTGTTCCTGGATTGGGAGGCCTGTCGGTGCTGCTGGGGGTTGGAGGAGGGAGGTGTGGGGGTGGGGGTGGGAGTGGAAGTCGGCCCACTGGAGCCCCCCACTTGGCCGAGAGGATTACCAGCCTGCGCCTCGCTCCTCGTTCCCCCTCAGAAGTCACTTTCACCGGGATGTGGGCTGTAGATGAGTTTGGCCATTGAAGACGTGAGCTGTATTATTCACTGTACAGCAGGGGAGACTGCACACGGTCATAATTCAGAACGTACCTACGGTGTGGGCTGGATATGAGGGTTTTTATATTACCTAATAATCATGAATCATGTGGTTAAAGTTTGAGGCAGCGAGGCACATTTCAGGCGATGGGAAAACATTCCCAATGTGTGATGATCTTGGCACAAAGCACACATGGGTACCTCTGATATTTCCTAATGTTATTATGACGCATTGCCAGCATCATTGGTGACGTGAAGCTCACAACTCTGCAATATGAAATGTGTTGCATCCTATTGAACTTGAAAATCATCACAGTGACGAGTCTGAAGCAAAATCTGAATCTAAAACCATTGCAAAAGGCCGACCGGTGTCCAGAAATAATTCAGCCATGCTCCAGTAATGTAGAATTGGTGCTAGCGTAGTATTAACAGAATGAATAATGCAACCTCAAAACTTTATCCGTCTCCTAATTGTGTGCAAACAGAAACACCTTTTGGTAAGTGAGACGCGTGCGCGCGTGCCTGTATGTGATCTGATCAGCTGTCTGATTCATGCCTCGTGTGTCAGTCGGCACACATTTGAACTTGCATTTGTTTTGTTAAAGATATAGTCGTAATAAAGAGATGGATGCAAGCCGCGTGAGCCGGCGACTGCATCCGTCATTGTTAAACCCAGGGGGTTCCACTTAGGCAAACGCTTACATCGGGGTTGATTTATGGTGCTGAGTTTGCATCCAGGTGTGAGTGTGCATTCTCATTTGTGGCACCGTGGGTGTACGATACAAGGCATATAAAAGGAGTCGCCTGAAGGAAAGAATGTTTATTAGGTTTACAAACAGGATGCCGTCCTTCGCCCCCCAACAGAGAATGGGAGCGATATCATGCTTTTGGTGTGATGTACCATTGCGCGCTATTCTGGTTTATGTTTCTATTTGTGCGAGAGTGAGCTTGAAACGGGGGGAGCCAACGTAGAGTACCCAAGACATCCCAGTTTATATAACTAAATTGAAAGGGTAATATGTGTGAGGCTGTCTGGTTTAACTGTGAAATGCCTGAGTGGTTTCCATTTGCTGGGCCTGACATGAGAGTGGCCTGCTGTGCCCCGGGTTCTGATGAGCTGCCACTGGTCCCGTTTATCAGCTGGTCTCGGAGCAGCTTCGCGCCCCGCAGAGGAAAACCTCCGAGCTTATGTCTGTCGAGATGCACATCCTGCCACTTGTGGTTACTCACGCGCCCGCAATGTTTTAATATATCTCTCTCGATTAGCTCTGCCAACTCGGTGAGCCCGGTGCCACTTTCACTCTGTTGATACAGTATGTGAATATATCAAGGATGAATTTGCACAAACGCGTGTGAGGGGGTTGGTGGTGGTGGTGAGGGTGATGGGAAAGGTTTGGCTAAAGTTGGGTGTGGCAATGGGCGAGGCCTTTTGTTCAAAAGGAACCGATCATAACCAATATGCCTAGACACAACACAGCTGCCCCTTCATGTGCTTTATATTCAGTTGAAGAAATCGTCCCTTGTTCGTTTTAATTCATATATCTTTAAAATATATTGGCATACTTTAAGCAAAACCCATGTTTGCAGTATTTTTATACAATATATTATTATTTCAAATCAATCTGTAGTTCAGCTGCATTACCACACAAGTGACACAACAACATAAGTAAAAAAAAAAAAAGCATTACAAAAATATACTGCAGACTTGATTTTCACTGTGATGGAAATCATGACTCCATTTAAAATAGATGAAAACCAGTAACCATCCGCCCTTTCCACCATCCACCTCCAGTTCCTTTTTACTCCCCCTGTGTGGGTAGATGCTTCTTGATTCTTTATTTTATTTGGGATTTTTTTTGCGGCTCAGTTCTGTGCTGTTGATCGGAAAGGGACGTTTTTTAGTGGTTGTTGTAACACTGTTGTAGCACTGTCAAACTGTGTGCTTATCAGCCGACAGATTTTGCAGCCAGCCCTGCATAATCGCCCCAATCAAACAGCATAAAGGTACTTTAGAGCTCATTTGCATCTGAGGCAATACTGCTGTGCCATTTTTTTTTTTCTCCCCCAAAAAACATTTCCACAAAGTAGTAATGGCAGCACTTCTAGCCACTTACATTTGATTGTCCGCGTGGTGCCGGGACAATTGTCACAAATGCTTGAGAGCCGTTTGGATTAAAATCATCTCATTTTTCCATTTCGGACAAGGTCATTCAAATGTGTGCATTGCAAAATGTGAAACAATAATATAATTAGCGGAGGAAGAAATTGGGAATCGGATGTATGGAACGGACTCATTTGGATAACTCTTGTCATCTAGTTGTTCGATATTATGATGTATGTTTCGAGAAAAGTAGTAGGGTTTAATCACATCATACAAGATATTATGGGGGAAAAGTATAGATCATGATCATTTCCGGGGACTTCAGACCTTTAATGGTCATGGGAATGTTGAGGTCAACATTGTCAGAATTCGAACTGCGCAGGGCCACTCCTCAGCCCCAGTCTCTCCTCTGTCCCAAATAAGAATGACAGCTGGAGGCCCCCACCTCAAAATGACAGGGATTTTAGCTTGTGTGTGTGGTCAAGCCACGGTTCTCCTCGCTGTGCATCTTGAGTCAGCTGTTGCCCCAGTAGGAACGGTTTCCATGTGTTTGTAAGCCTCCGCTGACACGAGAGAGAGTGCGCTGTCTAGACAGTGCAGCAAAATGCAATAACCCACTGTCTGGCTGTTTGTAAGGCTGCTCCGTGTGCGTACACGTTACGGGGGGGGGGGAGTTTTTGTGCGCTGTGATTGTCCCAGGTTTTGTTTCTCATTATTTTTGTCGCTTGTTGTCACCAGAAACAGAGGACCCGGTTGTCTCTGTTAGGGGGAAATATGGACTCGTGCAGCTGTCTGACTGCGCTGCTGTTTGCTTCCTTCCTTGTTATTTTCTGTTCCTGCTGTATTTTGAAGTTGTACGCAGGCTTGTTTGCATGATAAGCATTAGACCCACGCCTTTGTGTATACCCGTGACAAGACGCCTTTTGTCGTTTTTTTTTTTCCTCATACCGTTACGTTGTCGACTCAGCTGACAAAAAACAATGGAGAAGCAGAAGGCAGACTGTCAGTTGGGCTGTTGTGAACACAATTGACTGTGCGGTAAGTTTCCAGTAAACACTTGTCAAAGTTGGGATGGATCATGACAACACGGGCCATTTGTAGGCCAGTGTTCTGCTGTCGGCAGAGACTGAGATGTCTTATTAGTCATGGATCAATAGCACTGGATGAGGGGTGGGGTCATTGTTCTCGCATGGGTGTGTTCTGCGCTTGAGGACAAGTCTAATGCTGGTTACCAGTGTGTACTATACCATGAGGGCAAAGAACTGCCCTGTAATACCGACTTCACAGTCATCTCCAGAAACTCACACCCAACTTTCACTGCGGTTTTACAACAACCCCGCAGCCTTCAGCCGTCCTCCCTCTGTCCCCCTCAAAGGGTGGAACGTTAGCGTAAAGGAATAAAAGGACTTTTGCTCCAGCAGAGCTTTTCAGATGAGATCAAGGTAAAGTCTGGGAAACATTTGAGATAGAAATTTATCGCTACCTGAGCAGTAAATCAAAACCCAACGAAAGTTGTGGATATTCACAGCCGGTCCTCACATGCCGAGCGACTTTATCTCTTTTAGATGATCCTCCCCCATGACCCAGTTCTGAGCTGTAGCCTCTCTCCACTTCACATGTGGAGACGGGCGACCGTGTGAAGTGCAACAAAAAGTTCTTGAGGGAGACTTGCTGTCTGCCACTGTGAATCAGCAAAGTGGCTGTGGCGTGGAGACGGAACGGAGACAGCGTCTGCCTCGTGTTTGATTTTGACTCTGCAGCAGCACCTCTGGTTAACTGTCAGGACTGTCCCACATCACAACCCTCTGCCAGGATCACACAGCTGCGCCTGCACGTCTCCTCACGCCTCAAACGGCGTCTCGTGCTTTGTGAAAACAACGCAACGACAGCCCTTTAGCTATTCAGTTTCCAAACTTGTTCAAGTGGTCTTTAGGTTTCCGATTTGCATGCATCCCTGCCTCATCTCATTTGCACACTTTAAAGGTACTCCAGCTGCCTCCTCCTCTTTTGAATAGCCCCTGACCTCCCTCCCCCACTCTTTTCAAAACAAAACTATGCCCAGCCTCCTTTTCAATGGAGACTAATTAGAAACTGCCCTGAAGTGATTCAAGGCAGATATTTTTCTGCTCCCTTACAGTGTCGGGAGACTGTGCGTTTAACAGCCACATTTACCTTGGACCCTTTACGAGCACCTTCCTCGACCAATTAAAAGACCAACCCAGCCCCCTTCCCCTTGGGATTTTATCTTTTCCTCCCACTTCTGCGGCCCTGTGTTGGGAATGATGATGACTGACGCACACACACACACACACACACAGTCCACAGCGCTCATAGCCGGTGGCCTTCACCGCAGCCACACTCCCCCCGGTCCCTGCTCGGTCCTGCACCCGAGCCGATCCCTTGCCAGTGGGGATACACCCCAGGTGCCGTAACCATGGCGACAGCTCCCCACCTGCTCACTGCTGATGATCCATATTCAGTGGTGGCGTTACTGTTCATAAATGCATGTGTGCCCATGAATAAATGTCTATGTGCATGCCAATTGTTTTCCCTCAAAATAAATCCTCTCACATAATGATGAAAAGCATTCACTATCTTTGCCATTATGTTTTGTGAATGTGCTTGTTTTCCACTTTACACCTAAAACCAACGAGACGCATGTGCGCGTGTTTGTGTGTCTAACTGCTTATGCATAAATGCATGAATTCACAAGTGCATGAGTCTTACTGCTTGAAAGACTAAATGACTGACAATGGGAGGAAAAAGTCTATTTGAAGTAGACTAATTAATAGTTAATTAGTTTTCTTTCCAATCTGCAGCTTAATGTGCAAACGTGGGAAGTGATAGCAAGCTGCCAGTCATACACAAACCAACCGCTGTACATAAAGTAGATACAGCTGTCAGGCTTAATTGTGCACAAGCACAAGATTGATAATGACTGAAGATAGAGTGATTTTATAGCCTCACTTTTTCAATTTCTTTTTCCTTTTTTTTCAAAACGACAATTGATGCAAACACTCGGCCAAGTCTGCTTTAACAGTTGCTCATGGATAGGGTTTTATTTTTCTATTGTCTGGGTGAAAGTTTTGTTTGGGTCAGATTTGAGACCACAGTCCTTTGTCATTCAGACAGAGTGGGGGATGTGTCTGTTCGGGGTGGGGTGGGGGGGGCTCAGGGGGGTCAGATAGCTTAGGATTGGGGGTTGGGGAGATGAGGTTAGTGGGGTAGCAGGTGTCCATATAGAGTTAATGGATCTGGCAAAGGGCGTGGATGGAGGCGCTTAATGTACCGGAGGTGTGCGTGTGTGTGCGCCGATATGAAAGAACAAGTTTGACAACCTGCCTTTGTTCCCTCTTATTATAACCTTTTGGTTTCCCCCACTCATATTAACACAAATAAACAATGTCGATGTGATAACAGACACATTTTCAATTAAAGGTTCATTGTCACGTTCAACTACAGACCTAAACACTTCAGTGTGGCACCGGCAGTCCTTCGTCTTCTATCCATCACATGCAGACTAATTGTAACCATCTGTCACACTGTAAATGTTTACCATTATAGATTTGGCAGGACAGCACTCTTGGCAACACGCAAACAGCCATCTCATACACTGTATATATACTCTGTGTATAATTATTTTGTTATCTTCCGTGTCTCGATATCGCCCAGATAATGGAGAGAAGCGAAGAGTTGTTCAGTGTACGTCTGATAATTGGTCCTTTTTTAAAGTTTCAATGATCTATGAAGCTGAAGTTAAAAGCACGTTGACGGCAGCATTCATGAGGAAAATGATGGAGAGTGTAATTACTTCCTATACACAGCTCATGGATTTCTTTGTTAATTGTTTGCTCTCATTGTAACTACTGGGTTGGGTAAATTTCTTGTATTACTATACAGCACATTATTTAATTTTTAAATAAGTGATATATTGTGTGGTTGGGGGGGCATGGTTTGGCCTGTGGCAAAAATAGCATTGCTACCAAGGATGCAATGTTCAGTCTTTAATTGTATTTATACGTCAGCATGTTGTTGTCGCGGCTCCATATGTGACGTTGGTGTAGTAACCGTGTTATAGCTCTGGACAATCTCTGATCCCTGTCGACTGCTGCTGCACTGCTGCAATGCTGCGAAGTAGCGGGGTCATGTAATGTTTCTCTATCAAAGCTTTAAGAGTAATCATGTTTACCTTCACGTCGAGGGACGGAGCGATACAGAAACACGCAGTGTTTGAGAGCAGTAGCTTTGCAAGATGAGGAGGAGGAGGAGGAGGAGGAAAAACAATTTGTCTGGCATCAGTAATGAGAATGTTTGATCGAAAATGTTTGATGGAAACGTTGTTTAAAAGGATGAGAATAATTCCCCGTGGTGCTGATTATCTGCGCGAAAATGATCACCCAGGACGAAACAATAAAATTAAAAAAAAAAAGAAGCTATTTTCCGCCGCGCGGTCCAGCAGGAAGGTGAGCGTGTGGGAGGGAGCATGGAGAGGCCGCCGTTCGGCAGAGAAGGATAGATTATTATCTGCTCTTTGTTTCTTGACACTATCGACAAATACTACAGGCGGCGGAAATGGAAGGGGGGAAATCTGAATCAGCCCACGCAGACCAATCACATTTCTGCCCAGCATGTAAAGCCCCTACACTTGCGTAGTTACATTTATAGCTCGGAGGCCACGGACACCTCCTGCGTACAGTAACACACTGGCACAGAAGAATGAATTAGCCCCGGGAACCCCCCGTTGCGTTCATCCTGCTCTTACCAGCTGTTATGAGCAACGGCACAGGTGGGGTCATGACTGTTGTAGCCCAGGGGGGCACATAAATTAGAACTAGTTAGCGTGGAGAGAGCAGAGGACAACATGACCCAGGTGTGACGCGGAGCAGGAGTCCCGCGGGATTGAGACTTGGAGTTGAGTCGCAAAAACTGGAGACTTGAGGCCTGACACGCACTCGGCCGCCGAGGGACTCGACTTACTCGAGACGTGGAAGCCAAAACATGTTCTGTGTTTTTTTTTTTAAAATCATTGTAAAATCCCTCTCTTGTCATCTGAATCTGATTATAAGACCGCAGTGAGCTAAGGATATCGTAAAACTGGAAACAGATGGAAGCAGTTATGTTCAACAGTAACAAATCTCTTTTCTATTTTTTTCTTTCTTTTTTTGTACTGCAAATAGTAGCTACTTGATGTCCTGCTGTGACCGTTAGGAACGGCCCAAACATAGCCCTTTGTGAGAAACACGTTGGTTTTACATGTCATTTTAGTACAGATTATACAAACAAGATATTGTGTTGTAATTGATGAGCTTTAGAGGTGCGTGTTGGAGGATTCTGCTGCAGAAGGGCCGAGCCAAGCCCCCCCCCCTCCCCTTTATGTTTACCTGGCAAGATAGCCAATAAGCTGCATCAAAATGTCAAAGTACTTCAGCTCTGTCCCACTTGCTGTAGAGATATTTGCATGTGAACTCTTTCGCTGGAGATTGAGTGCGTCTCCGAGGGAGACTGATTTTGCAGTACAGTCATGAACTATACGTGTGTGTGTGTGTGTGTGTGTGTGTGTGTGTGTGTGTGTGTGTGTGTGTGTGTGTGTGTGTGTGTGTGTGTGTGTGTGTGTGTGTGTGTGTGTGTGTGTGTGTGTGTGTGTGTGTGTGTGTGTGTGTGTGTGTGTGTGTTCATGACTGGCAAAGTGTCCTGCTTTCTAAGGCACTGGAAAGTACGGTGGCGAGTCCTTCTCGGCATTGCTCACGAAAACTCCCTAAGTGAATTACTCCCTCCGTACTCACCTTGTGATCTTTGTATCTGTACCGGTGGCCTCGCCCGCCTCTCTTTTTTACGTGAGCCACACAATGACGTGCAGTGTGTCGACTCTTATCTTCCCGCCCTATGCATGCCCCTGCACTGTCGTTTCTTCCTCTGATTAAAGCTGCGTGGGTGTAATGGGCAGCTGTTTGAGCGGCCGGATGGCCTGTCTAACTGGTCCTCTAATGGAAGTTACAACACTTAGTCTGTCCTTTGTGCTGTATTGCTCCATGACCAACACACACACACACACATACTGACACACACACTTTGTGTCCCAGCTGTTTCCCTGCCGACTGGCTTCCAGCAGAGCGGAGGTTACCCGTTGAACACTGGAAATGATTTAGATTTGTCTTCAGTACAGGGAGAGTTGCACTGGTTTGTACATCGACGTGTGTATTTTAGGGCGAAGACGGTTATGCAGAGCAATGCATGAATAGTGAGAAGCCAAATATTCAGTGTGAGAATTTTTAGTTTCTGGAGTTTCACAGTCTTTTTAAATGGACATCTTAAAATGTTGGTGCACAGTAGCGCTAATAATAAAAGGCAATTATAATGAAACACTTAGAGGTTTATTTTGTTGAGGAAATCAGGCACAGTTCAAATGCTGCCATGGCCATTTCCTGTCAGACGTGTCTCCTCTTTTTACCGCTTCCATCCTTCTCCCTCCAATTTTATTTCCCCTCATCTTGGAATCTCTGTCTCTCTCTCACTCTCTCTCTCTCTCTGGTAATGATGTTAACGGGGTCAAATGCTTTTTGGGGCCTAGAGGGAGAAAGACACGGGGGTGATTTTGAAGAATAGTTAACCAGCTTTGAGGAGTGCGGAGAGGAAAATACTCCTTGTGTTCTTCATTTCTCTCCAGCGTTTAATTCTCTCTGTAATACACACGTAAATGTGCAGCACATATATTCACTTAGTTCTGTCCTTTTTTTCTGTGTGTGGCGTTCAGCACCCTGGAGGCAGCTGCCGTTTTTTCCTAAGCTTCTTCACTTTTTTCTCCCTCTTTGCGTGCCGTGGAATCCTTTTCCTCGCCTCATCACTACCTCGCTGTCTGGGAATCTTCACAAGATTTCAGATCTGTGGGATGAGTCTGAACTTCCCTTGGGGAGATGGGACATTGACTGGGTCCAAGTTAGTTCATAATAAATTCATCGTTCACTGGCTGTAGCCGCTTCAGTTACCCTGCTCTTTAACTTTCCCTGAAAGTTTTTGCTGGGAAGTTTTAAGGTGAGGGGCTGCTGTTCATTCGCACCATTGCCAGGACCATCAAATTTGATCTCGCTCAGGTAACAGCCAGCCAGAATCAACAATATAACTGATATTTCCTATTATGAAAGACTCCGACAACTTGGTTACAGATCTGTAAGTATTTATCTGCTACTGAATATATTAATTGTTGATCAAGTAAAGTTGGAGTTAAGAAATAATAAAAATACCTATTAACCTTTATGTTCCTTCATACTGATTGGTCCGTTGAAATCCACGACGTTCAGGCCTCAAGATTTCATTGTTTTCTTGAAATAAACGTTCTTCCTTGTGGACTGTTTCGAAGCAGTTGAGGGATGCTCGCCGTTTTTAGTCGACACAGGAATTGAGATGCCGGCAGTCTCGTTTCCTAAGAACACCTTTTTTCTAGTTGAGCCCAGTTCCCACTTGAAGGAAGAAGAGGCAGAGAGAAATACGTGAAGAATGTGTTAATATATAATTATGAATGAAAGCGAAGCGAGAAGAGATGATGATCAGCTCAAATCTTTACATTAGCACATCTCTGCAGCCTGCACTGCTGTGGATGCCCTCTATATTTCTTACAGGTCTTTTTGTTGTTGTTGTTTTTTTTACACCTTTCTAGGTGTGTAATTACTATGTGTCATAGAAGAGTGATGATGAATAGTAGGCAGGAATGCTAGTGGCCTTGCTGCTGTTTCCTCTGAGAATAAGACACTGGCCACAAATGATTGGATTAGTGTTTTTAACCCCCTTTCCACTTAGCATAATCCTCTTTGCAGCTTTTCTCTGTGTGTGTGTGTGTGTGTGTTTGGTCATCTACATCCATGGCTATATGTATGCTCCAGCCGATGAACGCCAAGGTCAGTTAGAGAGCTTGTCAATGATCATTCACCAGCATCTGACATCGGATGCATGTTTCTTGCGTCCAGTCAACAAGCTGTGTGGGAAGCAACTGGCAGCAAAGATGAGAGATGAGACACAGGAGAGGGAAGCTAAAGAGCGTGGGGGTGGGAGGAGGAGAGGGGTAGCAAGTCATCCACGGTATGCAGAGATGGAGAAGAGTGTTAATAATAGAAAAATCGGAGGGCCTTGTTGAGCAAATATGGGCATTCGGTGATCGAGGAGGCGGAGCCAGAGGTGAAGAAACGGGGGAAGTTGCGGGCTCGGGATTATTGTGGGGAAGGGTGGTGGAATAGAGCAATCAGTTGAAGGTCTGCAGGGTTTGGTATGTCATTGTCAGCCTTTCTAAACAGCCCGCAGAGCGATGGGCACTTTGAAGTTTCACAGAGCTGCTTAAACCCTGCCTGAAAAGACGCAGAGAACCGCAAGGCCCAGAGAACAGACAGGAATATACAGAAAGAGGGAGAGAGACCGGAGGGGCAGAATGAAGGGAAGGAATGAAGATGGTGAAACACGGAGGAAGGCATTGAGAGTAATGAGAAGTAGGGGGGAAACTTGCTTCAGAAAGATGACAGGAGACGAGGCGAGCAGGGGGGCAGCTCTTAGTGCACCAACTCTATGAGTCCTATGTGTTTTTCCTTTCTATTTTTCGGACGTGTGAGTAATATGTTTCCAGCACTTCTAGATGAGTAGCTGCAACATGAGACACGGAGAAGAAGACTGGGCACTGGCAGATTAGCACACTGACATCACAGTGAAGAGAAGCAGGGAGCCGAGGTCTGAGTCAGAGTAGATGGTTCGCTTCTCTTACCTAACGCATCCCGCAACATGTCCTGCCAGATCCAGTCAGCGCTCTTCACCATAGACCTTCTGTCAGTCTCCGTTTTTAAATCCACAGTGTTTGGTGTTTGCTCGCTTGTGGAAATTATTTCCTATGTTAACTCACTGGTGTCGCCAAATGTTTCTCAGGTCATGGCCTTTAGTGATGCGGCAGATATGGTGCTATATTCAGCCGGGAAGAGATGTGCAAAGTAGCAATGTCATGAACCTCATCACACTTTAACAAATCCCTCTAAAATTCATAATGATAAATAATAAATCATCAAATCCATTAGCTGCTGCAGAGGAGGTGACGTGTAGAGGTTGGGGTTATCGCATCGTCCTGAGAGGATACGATTATTATGAATATTTGCATTTTGGTTATCGACAGAAATCTAAAGGGGAATATGCATCTTATCATCTTATCATCCTTTTTCTTTGTGTGTGTGTGTGTGTGTGTGTGTGTGTGTGTGTGTGTGTGTGTGTGTGTGTGTTTTCATGTACAAACAAACAAAAACAAAAGAACAGTCTAAACATTCAGTTAGATTTCAGTTTGGGGATCAACAGGAGATGTGTTGCATGATTTAGTGGGACTGCATTAAAAATGTAAGTGTTGTGCATGTGCAAAATTACACCAACAAATACATTATTAAAAAACACATTGGCATTCTTTTTAAAGCAATTTTCTTTTCCTTTTCTCCACAGTTAGCAAGTTTCATTATTGAAATAAAGGCATTCATGAGAATGATTTAGGAATTAAAATCTTGATCAGTCGCGGAGGGTTCTTTTAGGAGAAAACAAGCCATAAGGGATGATTAGTTTAATCAGAATTCATTTTGTCATGCCACTGTGGCTGAATTCAAATCACATTCAAGCCAGGGACTGTAAATCTGATATTTTACCAACTCATCAGTGGGATTGTGTTTCAAAAAGCAAGCAATAGTCAAAAGACCCGACGCGCCCAGCTCAGGAAAGAAATACAAGACATGATCAACACAGAGAGATGACAGGTGCATGTTTGCAAGCACAAATGTGACCTTCATCCTGTTTTCCTGTATTTCGGCGACTCGGGCAGAACAAATCGAGAGAGGTGACTTTGTTTTTTACGACAAGATAACTTTTCATTATAATACAGACTTGCGCATGAAGACACATGTACAGTAAAAGGAGCGTAAAAAGACTCTAGCTAATAACGGTGAATGAAAGGTTGGGGTGGGGGGGGGGGTTGTAGAAAGTGTGAGAAAGTTACTATGAGAGGAAAGAGGATGTTGAAGTTAAAAAGCTGTTGTGGTGAATTATTAATGCCAAACATTGTGCCCACGGACACAGCCTCTTACAGACTTTTTTTCACTCTCTCTCTCACACACACACACACACACTCACACACACTTGTGCGCGTGCACACAGACAGACACACACAAACCCAGCTGCAATCCCCAGTTGCTTGTGGAGACAGGAAACAGCGTACTTGTCACTCTGTCTGGATCTCGGAGGGGGGGGGTGTATGTGTAAGTGCTCTGTTGTCTCTGGCTGCAATGAGAGGGATGTTTGTAGTTGTTCGCTGAATGGTGAATGTTCCGTGTGTTTGGTGTGTGTGTGTGTGTGCGCGTGTGTGTGTGTGTGCGTGTGTGCGTGTGCATGTGCATGCAAGCGGTTGAGGCAGCGTTCACATACCGTATGTTAGTTGCCCTAAATATATGATTTAAAGCAACTTCAGTTCAGACTAGTCTTCACCAATTAATGATTAATTTAACAATGATTTGTTACAATAGTCAACTCATTAGTCCACTAATGGTGTGTTTTGTTGTTTTTAAAAACTTGGTTTTGTTAAAATGATAAGCACATTTAATAGTGAGCAATTGTCTAAAGTGAATTTGCATTTCTGGCCTCGAACGTAGTGGTGCCCCTTTTACAGGAAGCAGATATGACCTGAATTTATGTAATTAAACTGAATCCTCTGGCATTTCATTAATGTAAATTCAAACATCTGGGCTTCCATGTGGACATCAAACCTTCATCATTATATTTTCTCATCTCTTAAAATGTTTTTTGTGACTTATCGAGAGCAGGGCTGTAACTAAGTTATTTTCATTCGCGAATTATCGGTCGATTATTTTCTCGATTAATCGATTAGTTCTTCGCTCCTTAAAATGTCATAAAATGGAAAAAAATGTTGATCGTGTTTCCCAAACACCAAGATGATGTTTGTTTTTTTCGTAACCATTTTTACAAATATTTTAAAATCTGTTTACTCTCATGGAGTAGCCACGAAACCAGAAAATATTCACTTTCTTTCTTCTTCAAAAACTACTACAACTGATGAGTCAATCATCAAAATAGTTGGCGATTAATGTAGTAGTCTATTACTAATCCGATTAATTATTGCAGCTCTGATTGAGTTTTGATAAACACTGTGAAACGTGTTGAAACATACACATTTTTGTACATAAAAATATAAACAAGCATTTTATGATTAAGAATTGTGATGTGTTGTGTCTCACTCACTGGTGGACAAACAACTAACTGCAATGGCAACAGCTTTTTCTTATTGACTTCATAGCGACTGTTTATTTGGCACTGCCATCATAGCAGTGGGCAGGGATTATTATTGGCCAATATATCCACCAGGCTAATTTATCAGTTGCGCTCTCATGAGCAGTCCGTGCACATCCTTGCTCGGGAATCTTGATGAGCACTAAAAATTAATGATGCGTCAGGCAAGAAAGCATTTATTATCCATTTCAAAAACACCTGTACTCCGTTCAGCTCGACACACTTAACATGCTCTGCCGACTTGTGTTTAACCAGCTCACACTGACCTCTGTCCCAACTCCCAGATGGCTGCCTCTCACCTCCGTGTGGTGCAGCTGCAGCGTTGTCCTTGTGGTGAGGCTCTAACATGCGAGTGCGTGCAATAGCAGTGAGCTGTTGAAAAAGAGTGGCCGTGAATGCGTCAAGTTGTTTGTGGTGTTAAAAAAGACCTTGTGTGTTTTCCGTGACTCTGTGTGTGTATGCACACCTCAACCGCAGTAAGTGCATGTCATGCTGTTTCTGTATTCCCAAGGAGATGTTGGGTGCGTCGACACTCGAGGCTTTATATTTAAACTGCAGTTATGTAACACTAACATAATTTTTCTTTCCCCTCTCTCCCTGCCTTCATCCCATCCACTTCCCTTTTCTTTCCCCACCTCCTTCTGCAGCCGGCGTTGCCGTGGCTCAGAGAGTCGTGACGGTGGAGAGTGGACCCCTGGTACGGACTGAGGGCTCCCACGTGACCATCTGGTGCAACGTGACGGGCTACAAAGAGGGGGTGGAGCAGGACTTTGAGTGGTCCATGTACCTGGCAGCGGCGCAGGACCGGGAGATCCGCATTGTGAGCACGGCTCAGCCGAACTATGCCTACGCTGTGTACGCCCAAAGGGTGAATAGTAAAGAGATCTTTGTGGAGAGGCTTAGCCGCGACTCAGCTGTGCTCCACATCACCAAAGTGCAGGCCAAGGACCAGGGTCTGTTTGAGTGTTACACGCCCAACACAGACGGGCGCTACCTTGGATCCTACAGCGCACGCACCAACCTCACTGGTGAGTCTCTAAGCACGTACAAATACACACAAACTGTCGGTGTATGAATAAACCCCCTCTGTGTACAGATAAGTCACACTTACAGTTATTAAACACAAATCCAACCTTTAGTCAAAGCTCAATCAATAAGTTACCAATCAATCCTGTAAATAGCAATACCAGCTAATTGCCTCTCCGCCTACTGAAATACATCCTGTGGGCCTATTTCTTTTCAAACCTATTTATTCTTCCGTGTCTTTAATGATTACAGTCCTCCTACTGTAACAATTTCCTGGCCATTCTTTATCGTTACATTGTGGAGTGTTTGACTGCTAGTGGTGCTTTGGAGCAATGTTTGAATTAGAAGAAGATCCCCAACTTGTTTGAATCTTTAGCTCTAAACTTGAGCACCCAGTTATGCAGATGATGTGACTTACATATGCAAACACGTGTCATTTCATATATTGAATTGGGATCCAGGTAGGGTAAGTTAATTGCGTTGGCATCTTTTTAGACACAGAAGCAATTCAAAATGCTAATGGTATGTTAATCTGCTAATGTGCCCCCCCCCCCCCCCCCCCCCCCCATTTTTGTGGCAGAGATTAAGTCGTGTTACACGGAGTGTTGTATTATTTAATGGTTGGATTTACCCACAGGGAGTCCGAGGGCAAAGTTGAGCTGTGAGCCCCTGTTGATTCCCCAGTTTTTCACACACACTTAATGTGAAAATGCAGGACTTACATTGAGTCATTTCTGTTCATATTGTGCCTCAGTGTTGCGTATTCCAAGTAACATTTTCAACATGGGGCCTCAGGCTTCCGCCCTCCCTACAGTATGAGCGCTGTGAACTTAAATTTGATATCTTGTTGTTATGAGTCCACATAAAACCAAGACACGGTTTCTATCAAAATCAGATTATTCAGACTGACCACATATAAAATATTGATTAAAAAACAGCCACCTCTGTGCATCATATGGAAGGAGTGTCAGAGGAAGTGTTGCACTCCAGATCACACAGAGTCCCACCTGTTCTGGCCTGGAAAAACCCCTCTCTCTCTCTCTCTCTCTCTCTCGCTCTCGCGCTCTCTCTCTCTCTCTCTCTCTCTCTCTCTCTCTCTCTCTCTCTCTCTCTCTCTCTCTCTCTCTCTCTCTAATAGACCCTCAGACACAGTCACGTACTTCCTCCCAACACCTTTCCTTGACCTGAGCCGCTTCAATAACACACCCGGTGCATGTGTTGGCGAGATGTGCGAGTGTTAGGAACCATACATGATCTTCCAATCGGCTCACAGCAACGAGGCCACAGCTGCCATAGTCGGGGATTCCATTCCCTTCATAACTTCATGCCTCCATCGCAGGCGTGGCCGACCTTTCTTTTCTGGGTCAAAGTGTAGACCAGACGCCGTTACAGTTAATCTTCGCTACTCGGTGTGTGTGCGAAATGTAAACTGAGAAATATTGATATTAGTATTTTTCTTTTTTCATCACCATCAGGTCAGGCTGCGGTGATCGGTTCTCGCAGAAAACAAAAGCTCCCGTGCACTTAACAGATCAATGGGCTTGGTTTTTAAGTGTTATTGTCTGGACCTCGGTATTTGTATTTTCTAGTATGAGCAGTGTGATCTATATGTGGGGCAGGGCCCAGGCGCAGTAGGCAGTGAAACTGCACTGCTGATAGAATACAGTATTTATAGATGTGAGAGGGAGCTGGAGTATGTAAGCATGCAGAGGTGTTGAGGGACTTTGTAATCTCTTCCTGCGTCTGTGACCTCTTAACCCAGTTACTGGGGGTCAAGGGTACAAAGCATGCTCTCTCTCGTCTCGCTGCTGTTGTTTTTGACGCCCTCTGTGATCCCCAGCAGCTGCATGCCTCCTTGGACCATTGTCAGCAATCTTCCTCCTTCCCTGATCTGTCTGTGTCCATTCATTTGCCCTGGCCTCTTTCTTTTTAATTTGCTCTTTTTCCGTTGTATTGCAGACTCTGCCCTTGAGGAGATATGTTCCAAGGGTGATGTCAAAGGACAACCACAAGCTGGAGAGTATTACAAAGGATGTAGGAAGAGGCTGTGTCTCTGGCGGTTTGGGTTATTTGGGTTAATTGTAGGGGCAGACGGCCACACAGTCATTCATGCCCTGAGTGCTGCATTAAGGTTTACTGGCATTGATGTGTTTCATCCACTGTCACGTTTCTGTACAAAGAGCAGGTGAAGGTTTTTGACATGAAACTAAACACCTGCTTGCTGGAGGAGTCCAGTGTACACCTGTACACAGTTCTCACCGATACAGTGAGGCAGTGTTTGGTATGTTTTGTTGCCTCAGAGTGACAAGAGGATTTCAATAATTATTTATTACAATAACTTTTTACGTTGACAAAGTATTTCCTGTTACATTTTGGTTTGCCGCAGGTTAAAGGTAAACATAACTATACAGGATCAAAGAGGTGGTTCCATGTTTACACTACTGTAGTTGATTGACAGGCCGAAATGTGAAAACCAAACATCTCACGTTTGACTAAAAATGTCCAGTAAATGCGTCAGTGTGGCCCTTTATCTGTGTTTGGAATAACAGTGGAGTTGTAAATGTCAAGGCTTAAACTACACGGTGATTACAGGGAACCCCTCTTTTTGCTGTACAGTCTGTGATTAAGTGTTTCTTGAAGCTCTTGGAGGTCGGAGGTCATCTCACACCTCCATTCTCTGATCTCGTAGATCGACTAAGCTCAGTCTGTTGCATGCGAGTGTGTGTTTTTGTGTGCTCGTTTTTGTGTGTGTGTATGTGTGTACTTGGATTTCCTCCTACACATCAGATTGTAGAAGAAAAAGGACAACAGCCTGACATGGCCGTCATGGTTGTCCTTATCCTACGCACCAGCCTGTGTGTGAGCGAGTCCAACAGCTAGCAGAACAACAAGCCCTCCCAGAGACGAGTATCACACTGCTCTTACTTTGCTGCCATACAGCCTCACTGTCATGGATGGCACCCGCATCATAGGGGTCACATGTGCTGGCAGAAAATGCCGATTCTAGCCTCCGCATTTGGCAGTCGGCATTAATCCTCGGCCTTGTGGTAATGTAGTGCAATGGAGCTGGAGACCCAAAGCCCTGATACATTTACTAACAGAAGCATTCTCACTTTATTCACAAGAGAACGGAAGCAAAACGTCCATCTTCAGATGTGTGACGTGAAAATATTTAATTTTGGCAGCGAGTGGTTCTGAAGACAAGAAGATGTCAGCAAATGGACGGCAGCAAAAAGGCAGCAATGAGGAAATTGGAAAAGAGAAGAATGGGGATAGAAGCGGCAGTATTGGAAATGGGTAGTGGGGTGATGCTGAATAGTGTGTGACCAATAAATGACGAGCTCTTCCTCTTGACTCCAATGTGATTGGTTACACCTCCCAGAGGCATTACCCACAATACAACTGGCGCAATAGGGGGTGCACTTTAAATAGTCTCTGCCTGATGTGACTCCTGAGGTTAATGCAGTTACAAGTTCTAAACGCAATTAGCCTGCACAAATTGAGGAAGCTGGGAAAGAAGGAGAAAGACTGAAAGGGCTCGAGACGAGACACAGGAATTTCAATTAAGGAAGAAGAAAACTGTTGGGCGTATCATTTTGGGAAACGAGCCGCAGTAAAATACCACATTTCTCCAGTCACAGTTTTCATTTTTATTATATTTTGGGCCTACAATTTTTTCCCCCTCCCATTTTCAGTTGAGAAAAAGAAGAATCCTTTCACTTGACTAAAACCATGACCCTAATCTGTAAAGCAATGCCTACTCAAGGTCAAAGCACAGTTATCTCTTTGTGTTTGTGTGTTCCTGCACACGTGCGACCTTTAAAAGTACGAGTGTTCGTGAAGAGGGCAAAGAACAGGCTGGTTGATTTTTCTTAGCTCAACTGAGGCTGTGCACAGTTAAACATACAAACAGAGTGAAAGTGGCTGAATCATGCTCGTCCTGAGCTCAGCGTGTGTGTGTCTGATTTGTATGTCTCCCTTGATTATCCTTTCTCAAGGGAGTCAGCCAAGTTGCACTCCTCTACTTCACTTAATGAGATAGACTGAATGGGGAGATGTCATCTCACATTCTGTCTTTTACACGGGGCGATGCGGAGACAACCCCCCCATCCCTCCCCCTAATTCCACTGTGCTCCATCGTCTCTGCCCATCAATCCAGAGCTCCAGATTCGATTTGGTCTGGTCCACGCCTCTGCCCCAGATGGTGTTGGTCATCCAGGCTTATGGTTTTGTCAATACGGCTGGTCGTTGAGCTTCATCACAGGAGAAAGGCATAAGGGTGACCGAAACACATAGCATAAGATCGTAGGGGGAGCTAGTGATTAAATTAAGACAAGAGGAGGAAAATAGGAACGAAAAAATACGTAAGATAGGAATCTCAATTTAGAGAGGACAAATCATTGAATGGTTCGGACAAAGAAAGATATAGTCAGATGTACTTGAGGGAAAGGTGAGCAGAGAAGAGAAGGTGTAGATAAATAGACCTGGGAAGTTATATCTCTGTCTTTGGGTATTGATTGGGAGCAGAGGCCTGTTGTTGACTGGAGCATTTCATCTCCCTCATCTCTCCTTGCAGTGACACGTCTAGCTTTCTCTGCTCCCCCTCTCTCTAGCCTCACCATCACCTCTCAGTTTCATTTACAATTACGTTCCCTTCTCTGCTTTTGGCATGTGTTAGTGTGTGCGCACGTGTGTGCGAGTGTGTGTGTGTGTGTGTATATATGCACATCCTGGCTCTAAGCTGCGGACCAGGCATGCCTCCAGATGGAAAGAGATTTTATCACTATGTCTGGCTTGCCATTTTAGTGCACATCTCATCCACTTTAGTGGACAGTGCTTCCTGCCCCATAATATAACTTCCATTCGGACCAAACATACACGGACACAGACGAATATACAGTATACACACACACAGGAAACAATCTCAGTCACAGTCACGTGCTGAAAGTGAGCTGTCAGTCAGGACAGATGTCGCACCCATAATTGAGTCTGAGGGGTACGCAGCTGTAGTGCTCCCAATGGAACATATGCTTTCTACTGAACATCACTGAAGAGGGCTTTAACAACCCGGCAGATCACTGTGGTAGACAATACAACTGCTGAATACAGGACATCGTTGCCATGTGAATAAAACGGCGCTGCTGTACAGAGCAATGGTACTCTGTAGTCTTGTAGTGTAATCTGCAATACAGCGTTTTTACAGTGCAGTGCAAAAGTTTGTAGGTTTTTTATCTGTTTACTGCACCTAATGTGAAATTAATTAGTGAAGAAAAAACTTCACGCCATTATTTTCGAAAGCAAGTGGTGTGGTTTGGGGATAGCGAGCGAGTCACTGGGTGAGTAAAATGAAGTGTTTGTCCAAGTTTGAAATTCTTACATCAATCCTTGGGCCTCGTAGTGGCCGAGCAACTCTGTCTTGAGACGTGGAAGCTTTTTACAAAGGGGTCAAAATCAAATCTGGCACAGATGCTCTTAGGTGGCTCGTAGGTCTTGTCAACTAGCAGTGACTTAGAAACACTGAATAGATATATTAAGGATTAAAATGTGCTTCGGTAATATTTACTGCTTATTTGTCCAATATTCAAAGTCACACTCTGACGAGGCTACAGGTCCAAAGATCCGAATGCACCTGTCAAAAATGTGACATCCGTGAATACCTCCTTCTTCTTCTTCTTTTTTTGAATGGGTTGAAGCACAGTCACAGGGACACGGCAGACATTTTGCCATGTCATATTTGGTAAAGCACAGGTGTCACTAAATAACGACAGCTCTCTAGTGTGTTCAGTTCAAGTATTTCAGTAAAACATGTCAGAGTGACAGTGAGCCAGCGTGCAAAAAGAGCAGGAGCCTAAAACTGAAGCACCCAAATAGAATTGAGCCATCATTCACATTATAATCCACACCTGAGCTTTTTCCTACCGTGTCAAGTCAAAATGTCTGCCCTGACAAAGGCCTATAGACCTGAGGAAAATTAGACCTGATCCAAACGCTCTTCTTCCAAACAGACAAATGAAACAAACAGCGAGAGAGAGAGAGAGAATGTCAGTGCTGACAGCAACATGATATGCCACAAATGTTCCTTCATTTCAAGCCTGTTGTAACCCCAAACTCAGATTTTTAGCTGGGATTTCGCAAGCATTTACTTGGTTTTTCGACATAGAGACTCAAGACCCGATGGCGAGACAGTGGGAACGTTGACGACGCCGATATGAGCCGGCCCAACTCAGGTCTCCGATCAGGTCCAAGATCGGAAGCCAGCAGAACCTAAACACTGCTGCTTAGGATTAAAGTGGGCCAATACGGAAGCTTTTGCCGATAAACATGAACGTACACGCTCTCGTAGCCTACAGACACACTTTCAAGCACATACGCTGCTCTGCAAATCTTTGGCCGTGGCCCTTATGAAATCAAAAATGGTGTCAGAGATGCGCTGCATTTAGCTCGTCGCCCACATTACTGCGCTGTGCTAATGAGAAAGGATTTAGTGTGATAACAAAAACATGCACGTGTGTGTGTGTGTGCGTGTTCAGTGTATATGTTTGTTAATGTTTATACGATGGGCTAAAGATGTGCTAGTGTTGCTCTTGTTGATTTGATTAACTTAGCAAAGCGCTAAACCTCAGGGGCCCCGCTGCCTCTTCTCCGGCAGATTAACAGAGCACAGCCACAGTTTGAATATGAATTCAGCATGAATATGGATGTGAATGGGTGTGCTAATGAGTGTTTGTGCTCGCGTCGTTAAAATGTGTGTCGGTAAAGGGTGGAACTTGCGGCATCATAGCCCCCAGGACCCGCGTGGTTGTAAGTGTGGTCTGGGACACTGGGGCTGCTGCTGGTGCATTGTTTGATGTCGGCAGCTGCTTTGAAGCCTTATCTGAGCACAAGGGGGGCAGGAGGTTTTTTCCTGGTTTGAGCGATAACCTGTTTTGACACGGACACAAATACACACACACACACACACACACACACACACACACACACACACACACACACACACACACACACACACACATGCCTCAGAATCCATTTACACACATTCAAATGGACAGGACCATGCACAGATTTTGGCTCTCACGTCCCCGGGCTTTTTTATTCGCTCACTGATAAGATGCGAAGACAGAAATTCTTTTCAGTGATGAACCCTGCGCACGGGAGAGGTAGGCGAGTGGCATTGTTGGAGAGTAACTGCACCGAGACAAATGTTTTTTCTTGCAACGCAAACTAGTGGGTGGCAGTGATGTAGTTGTTTGTGCAACAAAGCTGACTATGCTGCACTCGATTTGGCTGTGCCAGCATGCAGATTTTTTTCACAGCAGCAAGGGGCAGGGAAACCTTATTAAATAGAGAGCAGGCGTAATATGAGACTGGAGGTATGATGTATGAAAAGCATGATAATCAAAGATAGGGTTGCAGCTGTATACCAGTTTCAAGGGATAACATGGTATGAAAATGGACGATTGTCATGACTGTATATTTGCCTATTACAAGTATTGAAAATAATGCAAACAAACAGAGAATCGTACCTGGGTGAGCACGTCTCTCCTCCTCGACTGCTTGTTAGGCTCACCCCACACACGCGCAGAGAAAATGGCAGAGAGAAGGAGCGAGGCCGCTCTTCTCCACCCTCCGAAAAGAGAAACGGAAAGCATGGGATCACTGTGAATATCCCCAAAAAATGAACCTTGATGCAAAGTGGCTGTCGAAAGGAGGACGCGCTTCAAACATGTTTGCCCATCTTTGAGAACACGATCCCTCCGGGCAGATCACAGCGTGCGTCCCGTCTCTAACTTAAATCAACCAACGAAAACACGTGAGAGGTTTAAACATCGGCCATGATGTATATTCCATCAGAAATATTTTCCCCATCACTTATCCGGACTACATCTGTGTCGTTTCTACGGTTGGTAACCTCTGGCATTCAGACTCGCATTGACACAAGCGAGCGTGTGTCTAAACCTACAGTAAATTAGCAACTATTTTGATAGAGTATCTGATAGCATTTCTTCTCTTACTTACAATCTCAATGGAGGGATTTTACTTGTGAGATTACTTTTACAGTGCTATTCACCAAAGCAAAGGATATGAATACTTCCTCCATCACTCCAAAATTTGCATCACACCCAACTCATTAGCATCCTAATCACCGCCTCGTCTTTTTTGCAAAGGGAAACAGTGGATTAGTTGTAACGTCTTATATAATGATATTTGAGTGTGGGCTGTGGAGCCGGCTGCGGGGCTGTTCTTGCTGTAGTAGAAGTGAAAAGTGGGAGAAGCCTCAGAGACTAGACTCATTTCGGTGAAGCAGCACTACGGCAAGGAAGCTGATGACCCTCAAACTCTGTCTCAGGGACACACCACTATCTAGAATCTGCAGTGCAGAATTTAGTAATGTACACACGGATACCGTGTAAAAAGCTTTACCAAGGACTTTTGGCTGCGTGTAAAGACACTGTGGCCGACCACTGGGCTAAAACTGCACTGACAATATGCATTCCCCTATAGCCCCCCAACCCTAATCTTAACATGACTGTAAGCTGAACCCTAAAACCAAATCTTAACCTCTCAATAATCAGTCTCTACCTGCAGAGACCTACATTTTTGGTCCCCAATGCCCCAGTGGGCATTCAGGTTTAAGTCCCCAGTGGAAACAGAAACAATCCTCTCTGCTGGTTTGCGGGATCTCTTTGTCTCGTGTTTGTGGTTCTTAGGTCATAAAAATTATCAATAATTATCGATATCGACCGATATGAAACACGTGCATCGTGCTACAGTTTTCAGCCGTATCGCCCAGCCCAAACACACACACACACACACACACACACACGCACGCACGCACGCACGCGCGCACAGACAGACAGAGGCATGACCGATCCCTTCCTCTCAGTTGACTGAGAGGTAGACAACAGACATATGCTGCCACCTGTGCCCCCGTGCTCGGGCAGCCACTTTGGGATGTGGATAGAGAGATTGTGTATGTGTGTATGGGAGGGGAGGGGTGGGGTGGGGTTGGCATATGCCTGATTCCCCTCAGTGCTGGCAGCTCAGACAGACAGTTGCTCCCTCATCTGCTGCCCTGCTGGATGTGTGCCTGGTGACTGAGCGCTGCCCACCTCCCCGTCACTGCACTCCCCCCCACTGTCTCTCATACACAAACACAGCACACACACACACACACACCCCTGCTAATAGTTTGCACATCTGTCCAGCCTACACATGCTGCTCCACTCAACCCTCGGCTTGTACTGTGCTCTAATGAAGTCATACTGTAGATCTTGTTATCGTGCGTTTGTGCACAATGCAAAAGGCTTTAGATATGTCTGTAGTTTTAGACTCATGTGCCAATGTACCTTTTCAGCGAACAAGGCATGGGGAACTGGCCAAAAAGCAAAGCGTTGAAGACTGATAAAAACACAGTATGTTTTGTAAGGTTTACACACACACACACACACACACACACACACACACACACACACACGGTCAGATGGCTGGGGCTATAACTGATTCTATCCTCGGGGAAGTCTTTTAATTGGTCACAGTGCTTCACCATCTGGGGCTGGAGCGACGGATGGAGGGAGGGTTGAAGGGAGACGGTGGGCACTTCTGTAAGAGTTATGGAGAGATAGAAGGGGGGGAGGAGGGGAAGTAAGTGCAGAACACGGAGGGAGCTTATTAGTTTTAATACGCCAGTAATATGGGAATCATAATATACTTGATAAATGCTGTCAATGGGGCACAAGTGGGAAGGTGCAGGGATGCGAGTGGCTGCACGTGACGTGTTTGCGGGCCTGCGTGCATTCATGTGTGCCTGTAGGTATAGACGGGTTATTACATGGCATCTGTGTCTTTGTGTGTGTGTGTGTGTGTGTGTGTGTGTGTGTGTGTGTGTGTGTGTGTGTGTGTGTGTGTGTGTGTGTGTGGAAGTGGCAATGGCTCTGGGGTGTGTGTTTTTTGCTGATGTTGGCAGGCGGAGCAAAACCCTGCACATGTGCTAACAACCTCCAGGACAGCAGTAAAGGACAAGACAAACAGACACACTCAGCGATGGTATCTGTGCGTATTTCCCTTCTCCTGAGTGTTTGCTGTATTTTATGCCATTTGACTACAGTTGGGGGACATAAAGGCGGGAAACGAACACCTCAGATAAAATGACGGGGAAAGTGGGTCTGAAGCAGGCGAAGATGGGAAGAGAAATGTAGGGGCAGAAAAGAGGAGTGCGATGCTGAATGCGGGGTGGAAGGAATATTTATATGTGTTTAGGCATGATGAGTAAATCTTTGATGCTCTAAAGGATTTCATTCAACGATAGCTTTGCACACAGCTCTCCTCAAACACTCTTAGGAAGATTTGTCTTTCATACTCCCACCTCTCTTCAGACTACCCCTCCTCTCACGCCTTGCCTTTTAATCTGCCGCTTTACTCTCCATCTTCCCAACACACTCACTCAGGCTCATTTCCTGGCTGGGCTCTCAGTGAGAGGTAGTGTCATATTGTGTGTGTGTGTGTGTGTGTGTGTGTGTGTGTGTGTGTGTGTGTGTGTGTGTGTGTGTGTGTGTGTGTGTGTGTGTGTGTGTGTGTGTGTGTGTGTGTGTGTGTGTGTGTGTGTGTGTGTGTGTGTGTGTGTGTGTGTGTGTGTCTTAGTCTTAGTCTTAGTTAGTGTTAAATCCTCCTCTTCTGCCTTTGTGTAAACAGCATCTCTTATCTGAAAGCTTCTTCTCACCATGGATCCCTCTCTTATCGCAACATTCAGCCTTTTTAAACTCCACGTCACCATTCTCTCGCTATAATAACAAAGCCCACTAATGCACATTTGTCTTTTCTCTCTCTTTCCCACTTTCTCCTTTTGTTGCACTTCTCCCTCTGTGCCTGTGCCCTCACGCACAGTAAACATGGTCAAATGTTCACAATAGCACAAACTTGAAGGACAACTTGAAGGTTAAACGTGCTTTACATGTATGCCTAGAAATGACATTTTTTAAGTGTCCCTCCATCTCCTCTCAAATTGAGAAATAAGAGCTGGTATGTGGTTATTCATTTTATATTTATATTTCAATAAATCCCTGAAAAGGGCTGTATTATTAGGTTGAATACTGAGGGGAAAAGGAAAGTGTTCATTTGGTAGAGATTGTATTTACAGTTTTTTAAACTAGGATTAATCATTTTTAAATGTCTTTTTTATTCTATTTTGTTGATATATTTCTCTTTTTTTTATATCTATATGTTTTCTATTTTATTTCATTTTATTTTTGCCTGTCTATGTCAGCCCAGAGTTGTAAACACAACATTGATATATCACTTTCCAGTGTTGGCAAACAGTTGCCTACTAACACATCCAGCTGACAATTAGCATTCAGTGAGAGTCCTGTTTCTAGCCAACTGGTCAACGCAAGTTCAATATTCACTGTCCTTTTAATAATAATAATAATACATCAAATTTATAAAGCACTTTTATACATGCTGAAAGACGCTTTTATGTCTGTTTCAGT
This sequence comes from Scophthalmus maximus, assembly GCF_022379125.1. NCBI lineage: Eukaryota > Metazoa > Chordata > Actinopteri > Pleuronectiformes > Scophthalmidae > Scophthalmus > Scophthalmus maximus. The sequence goes on along the minus strand of NC_061528.1, from coordinate 8,793,988 downwards.
GTATAATATGTTAACCAGCTTTTATATGAGGATCTTTTGTTATTTTGAAAATGCTAATCACAGGAACTGTTCACAGCATCAACCTTGATTCATGAGTCCCCCTCCGGCATTTTCTCAGCTATAAAATGATCTGTGTCCGATTGATCAACTTTCTGTCTGTCACATGAACTAAATGGATGCTACTAATTATATCCTTTGTTGAAATGACGGATAAAAAGGGCTCAGACATCCAGTCATGCTCTTTGCGTTTCTCCTTAAATCCTCTGCTACTCTGTGGGAGTTCAGCTTGAATTGTTCAAAGAATTCCCAGGAATTAATCAGTGGAAAAATACTGGACCCATGAAATAAAACGCCTTTTCAAGAAATGTGATGTAGGGTCAATATAATCAAAATGCAACGATTGAATTAGTGGCCTTATAAATTCTTGCATTTTGCAGTTCAGCAAATGCCAGTAGAAAAAAAAAACAAACATGCTGTGCAAGTTCTGTCACTGACTTGCTGTATGATCTTTAAAAAATATATTTTTAATAAGCAGCACACCCCTGCGGACTATTTGTAATTCAGTGACCTCGTATGGCTGAGTCACAGCTCTGTGAGGAAACCTTTGGGGTGAACACAGACGAGGGCTTCATTCAGTTCCACCGATCCATAGCCCCTTTCATACAGCGATCCCACCACATTGCCGTTGCGCTGCCTTCGGTTGTTAACACTGAACCAAACAAACGGGTACATAATGCCGCCCCCCGCGTGTGATTTTTAGAAAGCATGCCGCCGTTCCAGAATCAGAGGCGTGACATGTTACACAACAGCGCCAGCATTTGTTCTGCTGTGCTGCTGCTCCCCCTTTTTTTTATACAGACATCAATTCTACTACCTCTGCTGCTGGCACGGAAGAGGAAAATCAGTGTCTTCTTTATACCTTTTCAAACAGAAAAGTGAGGCGGAATAAGGGCGCAACATTCCGGCCTTGAACCGGCTGTATAAATGGGGTGGGTGTGTGTGTGTGTGTGTGTCAGAGAGAGGGAGAGACTGCCAGATTATGATGTGCCTCTACTCCTACCTTAAGGTATAATGAGCTGTATTAGCCACAGAGGCCTAGCTCTGTTTCTGTCTCCCTCACACACACACACACACACACACACACACACACACACACACACACACACACACACACACACACACACACACACACACACACACACACACACACACACAAAGATACACACGCACACACAGAGCAGATGTTATTCCCTAATTTTATAACCCCCCCACCCCCTCGGATAAAGACCTTAAACTTTCAACCATCAATGTGGTCATTGTCTAACTGACATGTAGAGTATGAGCTGGTTAACGAGGGATCAGCGCTTAATATATATATTTTTTATTTTAAACGGGACCTCCTGTGTTCTACGAGTAAAAGCCTGAGGATGGGGGCCGAGAGAAACAGAATAAGTAATAATTAGGTGCTGACAAGCAACTTGTCTGACGAAAAAGGAAACCCACCGGATAATGTGGTGGTGAGAGGGGGTCGTAGGTGGCAGGGGGGCTGCATAGATGGAGTAAAGAGAAAAACGGGAGTCAGAAGAAGAGACAAGAAAGACCGCTTCAGATTGCTTCCTCTTTATTAAATGGAGAGACCCTTTCCTTTCAGTTACTGCGACCCCCTGTGTTATACTCACACACCCACTGAGAGTGATGTTCCAATAGAAGGGGACATCACTGCTCCGAAACGAAAATCTCATAACGGCATCTGTGAGATCTCTTATATCCTTTCACCCTTTTCTTTTATCCCCCTCTTCATTTCTATCTCCTCTCTGCTCACAGTTATAGAATATTGGAGGTGGTGTAGTATGATAGGGCCACGTGGAAGGCTCTTTGATCAGACAGGATAACCCAAGGACGTTCTTCTCTTCATCGTGCATTTAAAAACCAAATCATAGACACGTTTAGTTTAATTTGCACCAGTTTGTTTTATCATCTCAAAATCAAGCTATTTCCACAATGGGGTAATATGACTGGAGTTAATTATTCAGATAATAAACAATTGTTTATTCGACATGTAATGTATGAAAAGCCAGTTTATTTTGTACACCCCCAAAAAATCAATTCCTCACTTGTTTTTGGCCGGATCATATCTGCTCACAGATTGCAGCAAATGTGGGAAAACTCTAGTTTATCATCACTGAAATATCAAGGGAAAGGGTTGACATGCAACATGGGGCCGAAATCAAAACTGCTCCTGCTCTAATACATGTCTACACCGCTGCGTTGGAAAAAAAGAACGGACTCATTTTTCAGAGAACTTATTGATTGTCGGGGAAAAAATTCCAATGACGGCTCATGAGCCGTGAATTTATGTGATCAAGGTCCTACATTTTGCCGTCTTTGGGTTTGTTGCTCTCGTTCCATAGACGAATGTGATCAATGTGTTTATGAAAGCATTTCACTCATTTTGCCAAAATCTATTCAGCGATGTGAGAAATCATTCGTGCCTTTGACCAAAACCTTCGCTGTGTCAGTGTCTAGTTTATGACAGCTCTCCAAACTAAGAGCCGTTAACCAAATTGCAAATAATTGCAAGTGACTCCACAATATCATCCACATGAAGACAAATTAATTTGCTGCATTTTTCTGAAAGTGTTGTAAGAAGTCATTTTTTCCAGGCATCATCAACGCCCCAACTTTAGCCATTTGGACTACAGTTAAGGTGTAGTAATTGCATTTCAATTTTTTTCAGCGGCGAAAGAAGGAGAGCAGCGTACAAAATGTTTTGACATTAGTTGATTCCCGGGGTCCATACAGTGCCAAACACATTTCATGCCTGTATTACAAAACACAAATGTGTGAAAACATAAAAAAGAGACATAAAAAATGAAGGAGTGGTGTTCTGCATCTTAGACTCAATTAGGTGCAGGGGCTCATCTCGTCATGAGCGTGTGTTGTATTATTGATATGCCCCCTGCTGTGGCCCTAGATCCTACACTGCAGCCTTCGACTCCCGTCTGATTTTCTTTTCCCCTCACCCCTTCTTTCCTGTTAAGGAGGGCTCCCATGTCTGTTTTTTTGCTCTAGGGTATGATCCTTACTCTGCTCCCCTTTTTCTTTCTTGTTGTTCTCCATATCCTGTCCATATTATCCGCACACGCTCCTGAGAATCCCGGCAGACCTCAGGTCGTCGGTTTGCTTTACTGGTTGCTCAGGGTGTTTTTGTTTGAAGACCTGCTTGATTCCTCCGTCTCCCTCCCTCGCTCCGCCTGTCAGCCAGATTTGTTAGTGTTGGTGCGTGCGTGAACTTAGGGTTGTGAAGTATGACGAGCACACTGTCTATATTTAAGCAACAAGATAATAATAATTTTTTCTGAAGTAGATTTTCCACTTCCTGCACAGGAATCACGAAGAGTTGATGTGTTTGTGCGTGTGAGTGTGGGAGGCATCAAGCCAGAGAGCACCACCTCTTTGTTATTCCTCTTCTTCCTTTCTCTTTGTCTTCATCCTTCACCTTCTTTCCTCTTCCTCCCACTTTACTCTCATCTCCCCTTGTTTGCCAATTGAACCACTGCCGCCCCTCGTTTTGACGCATGGGCAGCTCTCGCAGAGAAGAACAAAGGAGCGGAGGACGTGAATGGGCAGGGTAAGGGATGATCAGGACCGGTGTAGGCATGGTTTCGGTTTATTTCCCCGTCTATTACTTCCTGACCCAATACGCCCGCCCCGTGTTGCAGGCGTCCTGGGTCAGTAAGTGAGGTCTGCACGGCGACGAGGCTGGACTCACATGAAGTGAAGCTAAGGATCGCCCACTCAATCTGTTTCCCTCTCAGCAGTCCTCTCAGTTTCACAGAGTAATTAACAATAATTACCCTACTAGCTTTGCCAAATGGCCATTTGCTTTGCACCAGCACACACAAATGCACATGCACGCGCACACACACACACACACACACACACACACACACACACACACACACACACACACACACACACACACACACACACACACACACACACACACACACACACACACACACACACACACACACACACACACACACACACACACACACACTTAAGGCCATTACATGCTGGAAAGCTGTAACCACTTAGGCTGTGGGTGAACATCTGCATTCCTAGGCAGCAGTGATGTAAATGTCATACCCCATAGGGCAAAAGTATGTGGACTACGCTGCTCCATATACTTTTAAAGGAATTTCTAAGCTGTACAGCACTTTACAGTAACAGTTTGATGAAGTCGAACGCGACAACACACCTGACCGGAAAGAACAGCCCCTAAAGAGGGCGTCTGGGTTTGGTCAGGAAGAAGTGGCTTGCACAGAGCCTTAACCTGAACCCCTAAAGATTACTTGTGGGATGACATTAATTTGCACGCATTGCTTTGACACATTCATTTGCACGCATTGCTTTGACATTTGACGGTGTTAGGATGCCTGATGTGACAACATCCAATCACAGTTTCCTGCTCTGGACACAGCAGAGTCAGTGGGCTTGAGCATTGCATACCCTTTTTTCAATCACACGCCACTTTTCGATAAACATGTCGACGCAGGCAGCTTCCTTTAGCCAGTGAGAAAAAGCAGCTATTTCACAAAAATGGCTCAACAGGAAGAGATGCATGGTCTGTTGTGTGTCCAAAACCATCAACTGACAACTCTGTTTAAACTCAAAAGCACAACTTCAGCATAAAAAATTGAAACCTTTCCTGCTGCACAAGTTTGGAGCACTAGTGCTTTGGCATGTTTAAAAATTCTTCTCTGTCGTCTCAAAATGTACATGGGACTGACTGGATGTATGATATCTGTGTTATATTAATGCATGCATCGTATATTGGAGACGGCTGTAGTGTAAACAGGCAGAGCGATGTTGATCAGCCACACAGGATCATAAAGAGAGACGCTGTACACCTACACAACAATGTGACACAACTTGCATCTAAAGCCATCAGTCTGTTACAGGATCCCAAACTGAAACACAGAATAAACCTTTAATCATCATCTTACCCAAAACTTTGTGCTTATTCCTGCAGTTTCATTGCGAAACCCTCTGCAGATTTATTTCATAAAATCCAGACCTCTGACTGGGTCATTTGAGCTGAAAGCTAATTCTGCTCTCTGAAATAACAGGCAGGTTTCCTTTTTTGGAATGATGCACAGTTCCTACTCATTATTTCTGCAATTCACACAGCTTTTAGACACAAAAACACCTTTTCATGTTGATCTCGTCGCAAGCTCTCAGTTAGTTTTGGAGGTTTTCCGGCGGTACCTGCATCTCACTAATGACGCTGCTCAGAAACGCATCCATATGAATACTTTGTTCAGATGTCCACATACATTTGGTTATGTAGTGTAGCCAGAGGGGTCAGCCCATCGGCTCTCATGGGAGTTTCTGTGGACTCCAGTGGCAAAAGTATGACATTTTCCCATCGAGGCTAAGAAACCACCACACTCTCAGTTAAGTAGGCAGAGCTAGAGACTTGCAGCCTTTGCGCAATGAAATAGGCACACTAACACAAACAATTCAAAGAAACACAATGGAAATGACATCTGTGAGGGTGCCTACATGTGTTGTTTGTGTTGTTGAAAGGAGAGACAGCTCATGCTCTTACAATTTGATTTCCCCTTTTTTCTGCCTTTGCAGCTTCAATAGCCATCTCAAACTCGGCAGAGAGATTTCATTTTTGGGTGCATGCAAAATGCAACGGATCAGACTTCATAAATTATCCTTCTTTTCCTCTTCTGGTTGTCGTCTGTGCGAAATCTCTTCTCCTCCATCTTTGTGTCCTCGTGTCCCCCACGCTTCTATCCCTGTGTGACTGGACTTAAAAGGCCAGCTTGAGGGATGACAACCGTCGCTCACTTCAGAGGGGCTGCGCGAGTGGAGGGGGGGGGATCACGAATGGAGGGAGATGAAAGCAAAAATTGCAGATGAGGTAGTGCAGGAAGAGAGTAGTTTTAAAGATTCATAAAGGATTGACAACGTCTGTGTCAGTCAAAGCAAGCAAAGTAACATGGGCATGTTTTTCTTCACATCCTCACACGAGAACTTCGCCCTCGCGATGTGAAAGATTACCTGATTTTTCCTTTGAAATGTTTTTTAAAGGCTAATACTTAGCGATACCGGCATTTAAGGATGAGATGCAAATAAGGAGAATTAAATTAAACCCTTCAATAATTTCCTTGAGTCGTTTATTTTATGCTAATCAGATTGGTTCATTAAGGTGCTGTCATTACATGCACTTTTAGTTTTTTTGCTGCGGTTAAAGGACTTAATGTTTTGAATTTGCTACACAACCCCTTCGACTTTCTGCACATTTCCTCTGGCAGTTGTCAGTGTCAGTGGGAGAAATTAAATCGGATTAGATGGGGATTGATACACACTTGATGTGCTGGTTAGTGAGGACACTGAGTAAGAGACTCACTTCAATGAAACTGTCATCTCTCATTAATGTGTTTGTAATAGTTTTGTTAGATAACAAATGGAGTCTTTAGCTGTATGGCTAAATGATATATCCGGTTTTGTCTACACTGTCCATTCATTCATTTTTGGTTTTGGTCTCATTTTGGGGTGAGTTGACTATATGAAAAATAGGAATATTAGTAATAGTTGTAATTCGGAACAGATATGTCAATACAAAGTCTGCTCGAGTGAAGAAAGTGGGTGTATATACACACACACACACACGCACGCACACGCACACGCACTCACTCTCGCTCACATTTGTGTGTACGCCCGAGAATGCCGTCTCATGGTGTTCTTAATCCTCCCCAGATTGAGGTCAGTGGGGCTGTTGGGCGATCTCCGTGTTTCTATAACCTCGGCCTGACCCCCGAAAATACTGAGATTGTGTGCTGCCATCCGATTGGTTCTGGTATTCCTGAGATGTCCGTGTGCAGGGATCTGATTGGCACCTGAAGATTTTATGTGTTAATTATCTCTCAGGGATATGAAGAATCAGCTTGCTGTTTTTCACCCTCTGTTCCCCGGGATAAATCCACAGAGTGGACGGCAGTCAGATCCAAAATTGGGTTGGTGTAGGGGGGGTTATTCTAGTAGCTCCCGGGTGTTCTCAGAGGCCCACAGCATCATGTGGGAAGGTTGCTATGGCAATGGCAGGTTGTAGCGTAGGTGTGTTGTTGTGGTAACGGTACGTCTGTGTGCGGCTGCCTTTCAGTCGGTGTTGACTGGAGAGTCAGAGTGAGAGAAGGACTCTGCGACGCCCGGTCCTTCAAGAGCAAACTCGCATAATGTAAGAGAGATATTAAGTAACTTTATCTTCAGCAAAGGGCACGAGGATACAGTTAAAATTAGGTGGACTTGTAATGTTCAGTTTTTGCTAAGAGGTGTTTCTGAATTATTTTATTTTAATTTTTTTGTCCTGCCTATTGATGAACATGGGGAGGGCAATAAACAATGTGAGACACCACTTAATGTGTTGAAAACTCCCTTCACTTATCAATCTTGTTTATTTTTTACTCACTCTCTTAATCTTTCATTTAGACAACACAGATTTGTAGAACGATAAGAAAATATCATATCAGCATAATATGATTCCAGTGGAAATCATTAAATGTTTATAAAGAAGAATTATCACCCTGCAGTTACGGCCATTAGGAAAAGGCAGATTAGTTAAACCTGTTATAAATAAAGCATCTGAGATCTGGGCCAGGAAATATTCCCATGTTTTGTAGTTTTATTATATGACCAAAACACAAATGTATCAGCAGAATGGTACCCGTGTTGCTGCCGCCAGCCTCCCATGCTGCTACAAACAGGGGAGAGAATGTAGAAGGGGATTAGATGACATATTCGGTCAGACCTCATGAGTATTTTCAAGATTGCTTCAAACTATCGCGGGCAACTGTTTACTCTCATCTGGGCATATAGATCTCCAGAATGGCATCTCAATTTTTTGAGTGCCATTGCGTCTGACCCACCTGATTACACACTTTATTTTCCTGCCACTACTGTTTCATCGTTGTTTCTATCTTTGAGTGTCTCGTTAAACTCCTGTAACCAGATGTCAAGCATCCTTTCTCCGCCCCCTCCATCTTTTTTCTCTGATCTCTCTGCCTTTGTTCCCCACCCCCACCCGGTTTGTTTCATTAGTGCGGTGTCTGTGTCTCTGATCTTCCGATCTTCCGATCTCCTTCTCCCAGTTTTACCCGTGTTTTCACACATGATACACGATGACACACACACACACACACACGCACACACACGCAGACGTAGTATGCATTAATCACGTTCCGAACATTTTGGGAATAAAGCTTTCCCGTGCACCGACGTGTAGTCATAGCAGGTGAGTTGAGGAGAGCCACGGGCCTCAAACGTGCCGATTTGCAGTCTTCACAATGACAATCCCTTAAGAGCCTGATTAGCCAAACATCTTTACAAAGCACTCCACTAGCATGTACTCACTCAAAACACATTTTCTCCCAGTCGCCGCACGGCAAGGCAAGAAAGCATTTTTTGGAACCATTCACTCAATTCATCACGGCCGGGCTTAAATGGGTTGACTGCTGTCTGTTAAACACTGAACACTGATGTCTCTCCGCATTCCAGTTTTCTCCGGCGCTGAATGCATTTGTGCACAATGCACTTCTGAGCATGCATTGTATAAATGAAAGGTACTGAGAGCTCACACCCAGCATACTGGCACTACTTGTTTTTATTATAATCTCTCTTCATTGTGGTTGTCATTACTGCACGACATCTTGGAAGCTTCGGTCCGGTGCTATCTATTGCTGTTGTCAGACATGAACTGCGTTCGCCATTGTCATATGAGGAACACAGCAGCACACTGTCCGAGTCAGAATTCCCCTTCGCACCAGGAATATTTCTGGAACACTCAGGCGAGGGGCGGTGCCTGTGGGTGCACCCACCCGCTCGTCGTGAAAAATGCCATTTCCAATTCTACTTCCTGTGACAGTCACATCTTGATGTCTCAGTTGCTTCCTTGCACCTGACTGTCCCCCTCTCTCATCTCCCCTGGTTGCAACCATCTGGCTCCTCTGTTCTTCATTGTATTGCAGATAGAAAAGGCCGGGCTGAATTAATTACAGCAATTTAACTCGCAGTTTTCTATACTTATTATGTGTGATCAAAAAAACGAAATGTCTGAAAGTGTATAGTGAGAGGGAGCGTGGCTCTTAGTGTGCTGTGGGAAACCATATGGGATGAAGTCAGTCCAGGTGGGTTTCTGGTGTGTGAGATGGAGATCATCACAAAGTGACATGTCATGTATGAAGAAGGAAAACGACAGCAGAACATAAGCTTGGTAGCAATAACACCTTTTTCCGCACCATGAGGAGTAAATTGGATTTTGAACCACTTGATAGCAGAAGGCCTGTTTATTTGCACTTCTATAATGGTATAAAATAGTCTGTTTTATTATTGCCAGTCCTCCACTTTTAACAACAACTGTACCACAATACTGTGGTTTATATATAAATATATATGGTTAGGGAGTTGTTAATTGCCTTTACATCCCCAGCAGCCTCCACATATTCAGAGTGCTAATTTTCTTGCTTCTTCTTTTCTTTATTTCTGCAGTCATCGCTGACTCATTGACGGTATCGGCTCCAGCCCAGACTCTGTCCAAGGTGGAAGGGGACACACTGCAGCTCACCTGTGAGGTGTCCCGGACCACAGAGCAGCACACTCACTTGTCAGTGGGCTGGTACCTGCGATCTCCGGAGGATGCGACTGCCCCGCCTCAGGAGCTGGTCACCTTGTCGCGGGACTTTGTCCTCCGCTCTGGCGGACCGTACCGGCAGAGGATGGCGGCGGGGGACCTCAGGCTGGATAAAACCAGCGCCACATCCTACAGGCTGACCATACACAAGCTGCAGCCCGTGGACCAGGGCCTGCTCTACTGCCAGGCTGCGGAGTGGATCCAGGACACAGACGGCAGTTGGTTCGCCATGACCCGCAAGCAGAGTGAAAAGATTCAGCTCCGCATTCAGCCCACCGGTGAGTAAAGGGAAGAGATTCTGCAGAAAAAGAGAAGGGAAAGAGCATAAAAGTCTGGTCTACTTCGAGGTCCCCATCCATTTGACAAGAACACTTGCATGCATGTGGGCCGCCTTCCTCTGATTGCTGATCAGTATCTCGCACTAAGCTCATTAGCTCACTAAAAAGGGCTTAACTAAACCTCCACAGACTCCCCACTTTTGTATTTGTGTCTGTTTGATGGGCAACATTACAAATGTATCCAAGAATAATTTAGCCAGCTCCAAACAACGTGGGTGTTTTGCCACGGGAGACCTATGGCTTCCACATATGCGGTGTCTCTAGGCAACGAGTGCCCCCCAGATCAGACGCCAAGAATGGGTTTTTCAATCACTCCTCGCCAACAGTTACTCCCGTCTAATTTGTACCAAGTGCATTAATGGGAGAAACCGTGCTCGTGTGGGGCAAACTCTGAAGGAGGAGATTGTCTAATGGAAGGGAGTTACCAACTGAGGGAGGAAGAGGAAGTGGAAGGGGGAGGGAAGGGTGACAGGGTGACATGTGGCTCAGTAAGTAACAAGGGGTGCATGATGCAAGTACATGGGAGAAACAAAGAGTGCGTTGAGGTGAATGGCGGAGGAATATGCCTCATATGATAATGATCTAATAAGCTGCCTACATCTAGACTTAATGGACCAGAGACAAAGACGACTTTACGACTGCTCACGTCCGCATAACCCCACACCCGACTTGACCCCATCGCACCCCCTGTTCTATAGCCACGCACATAAAAAAGAACCTCTTTGTATCCTCCAAGGAAAGGGTCGCGGAGATGGGTGATGAACTGTTTTGACATTAGCACCATTACCGAGGCAGCACACAGTGGCAAGTGTCTCCTGTCAGTAAATCACTCGAAAGTGGAATCGTTTTGCCTTTCTCCATTAAGCATCAGATCTGCTGTGGACCAACGCAACTTGATGGTGCCCCAGATAGTGCTGTGCGGAGGAGAAGGAGAGTGGTAACCTCAGCTGTAAAAGCAGGGTTTTGTCAGATGGATTCCTGCTTCTTTAGGGAGGACGACAAAAGGCACAAAGAGCTCCCTTCTCAGCACCCTCCGCCACTGTTTGTCTTCCCTCTAATCTATAATGGATGGAGGTGTTGTTGCGTGACAAAAAGAATATAGCAGAATTGTGCTACGGGGTGCGGCTGTGGATGCGAGCTCTCAGAATCAAAGGGTGTGTGAATTTCTCCCGTGCTACCTCCTTACGCGGCGAGGGCACCGCTTGCATACCTTTAGGGCTGAAATTGTGTATTTGATGTGTGCACCTGTCCAAGTGCATTTTTTTTTTTAACCAAGAGACAGAAACTTCGAGAGAGTGGAGCATCTCCTCCATTAGACTCCTATTATAAAAGATGGAGTGTAGCTCAAGACAGCCCCATCACAAGCTAATCAGCCACAGCCGGCATCAGAGAGAGGAGCAACGGACAGAATCCTAATGTAGCTTTCACTCTCTGTTTTTTTTTACTCTCTCTCCCTCTCTTTCTTTCTCTTTTCTCTCACCTCCCCCTTTGTTCGTTCCCACTCTCACATCACCTCTTATTTTCTGCAGTCATGTCTCATCACTACATTTTTTTTTCACGCTCCCCTGGTTTTTCTCCATCACCCACTTTCTCCTTTACGCCGTCTGCTACTTGTGCTGAGCGTTTGCTTTCTACCCCGACTTCCTGCATCCTCCCAGTTGAACTCGTCCTATAAAACACGGGCCCCAGTAGAGCTCCATGCTGTGACCAGTTTTGCTCCCCTTCTTTCACAATTGATGATAATATTCAATCAGTAACACGACAACTTGCTGTGCTGCTGCTCTGATGTACCAAGGTGCTTTGTTGGTTTGCCCTTTGTGTGTTGTTCCCTTCACCCACTGTGCGTGTGCGTGTGCGTGTGTGTGTGTGTGGGTGTGTGTGTGTGTGTGTGTGTGTGTGTGTGTGTGTGTGTGTGTACCAGGGTTGCAAGTAATGATTGTCATTATGATAAATGTAGTTTTTATTTTTGATTGAATCATTATCGTTGAGAAAATATCAAGAATAGAAACATGGTTCTAAGGACACACACCATCCAATTAATAATAACAACTGAGTGAAAGCAGCAAATTAATTAATGGCCAACTAAACATTTGTTTTCAAAATTGTCAACAATTAATTTCACGTTTATTTGTAGATGGTAATTGTTTCCGCACAAGTAAACGCTCATTGTGTTTGTCAGTCAATATTTATTTTGTGTGTGTGTGTGGACATTATTGTTTTTGTGTATGTCAAAACAATAACGAGCTCCATACCAACAGCAGGCTTTGAACTTTTCCATGAGTGTGTTTCTCAGGAAGTCTGTTTAAAGTCTTTGTAATTACAGCTCAGGGCTACCAACTCACCGAGAGACAGAACAGCCGTTTCTGATCCATACTGTGCTCATCATCGGGAAATTAATACAGCAAATAAAACTGAACACGCGCGCATGCAAACACAACGGCACATGCGCATACAACGATTGTAATCTTGGCCTAGCGGAGGAGCTCGCACCGTCAGTGTCTTCTCTCCGTCTGTTCTGCCACAGACCGTGCAGGAGGCTGAGAAAGCGTCCGAGTCTGCTCTAGACCGCGAAGAGAATTTTAATTAGATGTTTTTTTATTGCAGAGGTGAATTCAAGGGGGGGGGACGAGTAGAGCTCAAGGAAAGAGCAGCGTTTTACCAGAGCGATGCACCGTGTGACCTTCTCTAGTTTCTATTCTGTCTCTCATCGGCACAAAACTGATGCTATGCTTACTGCCCCCCCAACACATCCCTACTCAATCCCCACCTTGATCACCCACCCTCTCACTCGGTTTCTTCTTGCATGCAGGTTCAGAATTCCAGATTGTGAAAATTAAGAAAACCCAGTAGCAGTGCCATGCATCTAATTAATAGCCCATATGTACACATTCGTCTTGTTTTTAGAAATCAGAAACAAGTTGTTTGGGAACATAAACACCTACGCTCTATCCATTCTGCTGTTTTATCTAAATTCATTACCATGTTTAATACATATATATGTCGTTGTTTTTTTAAAGGTACAACATTCAAAACGTCTTGTCTTTCTTTGTGTCGTATACCACAGACTAAGATTTTTCTTAGTCAGCCCCCTGACCACATTAATGATTGTTATACTAAAACGGACATTTAACCTTGATGTTCCCTCTGTCCTATCCCCATCTATTTCACTTAGATCGGGACTTCAGCATCCAGGTGAGCACGGAGCGACGGTCCTTCACGGCCGGTGAGCCGCTGGAGCTTCGCTGCACCATTGAGGCCCAGAATGTCCCCGAGCGCTTCTTCTCGGTGTCGTGGGTCTTCAGCAGCTCACCGGTGGCCGTGGTGGGCCCCAGTGCCGTGCCTGTCCTGGGCCCCGATTACGTCGCCCGCGAGGCGGCTGGTCACATGACCATACGCAAGGAGAGCACCAGTGTGCACCTGCTCAAGCTGCAGCACCTACGCCCGGAAGATGCCGGGAAGTACATCTGCCGCGTGACCGAGCGGGAGAAGACCCCCACGGGAGACTTCATCGACCGCAGCAAGAGGTCTCGCAACGTCCAGATCACGGTCCAGCCGCTCAGTGAGTAATAATCTGTTCATGGGGCCACTGACTTACTCGTCCCGTCCTTGGTTGTCAGTTACACTAAGAATGATGAGCTTTTCATAATAAGGAGTTTTATCTTCGTAAAGGCAACGGAGAATGTCGTGCAGTGCCGTGCTACTCCCCCACCTCTCCGCGCTCTCTACAAGGTGGCCTATAACAGATAGCTGCACAGCCTCTATTGTTAGCTGTGAGCAAGAGGGAAAAGGATAATGGTGCTCTTATTCCTGATGTATTTTCTGTTTGAGTGGATTGCTAAGGATTGGTAATGCAGCATTATGGTCCTTCCCATTTCCTTGGTTTAGCTAGAAGGAGGGGGGGGTAACACTATAGTGGGGTAATGGAGAGCCGAGGAGTCCATACTCAAGAAGGCTGAGCTAACAGCCATGAAATGAAACCGTGGAAAAAGAAAAGAAGCAGAGAAAAGGGCCTAGCTCTCCAGGGCACTCTAAGTGGTTCCCCAGGCTAAATGAATGTGTTCTGCCGGGGCAGTCGTCTTTAGCTGGATTAAGCAGGGCGGACTTGTGGGGTTGTGTCAGGCTCACAGCTGATTGATGCAAATTTACAGTCAAACCTTGCTCACAGCCAGGTTTCCCCTTCCATCAGTTTGGGCCATTCGCCCCTTTCTTCATGTTGGACCCCCGTGTCTCTTAGGACTGGGACAGGGTATGGAGCCAGCTGCTACCTGTATAATAAAGCACAATAATCCCAGAGTAGTGTTTCCCTTCAACCAGCCATACTACCTTATCCTGACCGCTCTGCACCCCCCCTGCAAAATCAGCCCCAAACAATGGCCCCCCAGCCTGTGGCAGTCTCCTGGGAACCTCTCTGTATGGGAGGTTTTGTTTTTCAAACAAAAGACCTTAATGCCCTATAAAAAAAAATGTTTATAGTGTTTACACAGGATAATAGCCATGGTTATTGGAGGAGAACTCCCATGAAACACAGCAGTAGCGGTCAGGCAGCGTTTATTTCATGCACAAACTGCCCTCCCATGTCTGCTTTCTCTCACCTGCACACACTCTTATACAAACACACACACACACACACACACACACACACACACACACAGTTTCCAGATGTGCTCCACAACTCTGATTGTGGGAATTGGGTGAGCGTCGGTGTGATAGGGTCCAACAAGGGTTTAAAGTTCATGAGTCAGAGACGCGCAAAGGTGACGGCAAAAGGTCAAGCAAAGGTAAATGCCTCTGACAAATCAGTGTTGATGGATGAGGTTGCCTTTGCAATGAGACAGGGAGAGAGAGAGCTCACATGCTACACTGATAATCTATCATATGGATAGAAATGAGCAAGAGGAAGGGGAAAAAAATAGAGAGGGGATAAACTGTAGAGACAAAAGCCCATGGGGAGAATGTAAAAGTTCAAAAAATGAAGCAAAAGGGAAACGCAAAGTGGAGGGGAGGACATATACATCTAAATGTATAAGTGGCTCACACTGTCTCACACTGTAATCAGAGAATACAGTGTGTTTCATAGCTGTGAAGCTGTTTAAAATGAAAGACTGAAAGGAACAAGAAAAGGATGAAGGCTTTTCCTTTTGTTCATTTGAGTGTGATAGAATTAAGGAGTTTATTCCATATTCACAGAGAGCTCATGCTTATTAGGAGGGCCAGCGAGCTGAGCAGGAAGCAGCAGAGCTTGGCCTGAGGGGAGGGAAAAAAAGAGAGGAGAAATCTTGACCCACCCCCCCGAGAGACAGCAGTGCTGGTCTCACAGGACTAAGAGAGCTTTTGGGTCAACCGCAGCTCCACAAGGTTTGATGCAAACTGAAGTGATGAGAGTCGAGATAAAGCGGAAAAACAGAGCAGACGAGCCAGTAAAGACTTTTATCCTCCTCTTCTTCTGAAGTGCCACGGAGCCCTGTGATCTCTTCCCGTGCCCATGTGGACTTGGTCAACAAGCTACACAGGGTTCAGAAAGAGAATCTCAACCGACACGCACAAATTCACCAGGGCCTCGTCTCTGGCTGTCGCTCTGATGTGCCCCGGGCCGGATACAAACTGCACTATCGTCCTCCCACGCACGTTCTTACATACATACGAGCAAGGAAACACACCTGCCCCTGCACTTGTACAGGATTGTGTTATACTCGCGGCAACATGCTCAACAATTTGTTTTATTGCCCCTGGCCCCTCCTGTACTCTCTGAATGTTTTAACACAGGGTAAGATGTTTGTAGTCTATGGGAATCAGTGAGAGAGGAAGTTGAGATTTTGAGGAACTCTTTTCTGACAGCGTCCTGTCTCAGATAGACTTCTCATGCTCACCTGGCTGTCTCTCTCTCTGTCTCTTCTTTCTCTTCCCTCTCAGAGAGCAACATCACTGTGTCGTTGTCCAGCAACTCTTCAGAGGTCCTAGAGGGCGACGCGATCCAGTTGACCTGCTCGGTCCAGTCCACTACAGGGCCGCTGTCCGTCGCCTGGCATTGGACAGATAAGCAGACGACCGAACTGACCCAGGAGGTGGCCTCCGTGGACCGGGACGGCACGGTTTGGCACAGCCCCACCTACAGGGAGCGCTCCAGTTACGGGGAGATACGCGTGGAGAGGGTGCGATCAGACACATTCTCTCTGTCCCTGTACAACGCCTTACCGGGGGACGAGGGCCAGTACCGCTGCACGGCCACTGAATGGTTTCAGACGGGCACCGAGCCGGAGCTGAACTGGGAGAAGATAGGCGAGAGGTCGGCCACCAAGACGGTCACCGTCAAGACTGTTGGTAGGTTGTTTCTGCCTAATTTAACCACAACACTCTGTATGTTCTGATACCCCCAAGGCCCAAGGCAGTAAAGCATGTAAACAGTCGTGACAAGGCCGTGAGTATGCACACATGCAAATGAGAGCCAGGCATATGGTTTGTGATTTGCCTATGACAGATGAGTGGCTCAGGCAGAACATGCAGTGCACATATTAGTATAGACAATGGTTTATTCATGCACTGCCCAGGGGGAAAAGGGTTTTATCTCACACACACGCACCCGCACACACACTCTGACCACCTGCCACACGTCAACTTCAGAGCTTCCTTGACACCCATCAGAGACACACACACATCACGCACATCCATATGGATTAGTCAGAATTATTAGAATGGAAATGCATTGGCAATGTGTTTCACAGTCTGTGGGTTTCCACAGTCAGGGCTGAATTAAGCTTAACGTCCTCGGTACAGGCTGAGGAAGCCACTGGAGCGGAGCAGTGAGGAGCTGGCAGACCAATGGACTCAAGACACACACACACACACACACACACACACACACACACACACACACACACACACACACACACACACACAAGCAATGGATTAGCCCCTTGCAGCAACACACAGCGGTGCAGCAGTGAGGAGATGTCAGTTTTTAAGTGGCCATTTGTTAAGTTCGGGCAACAACAGAAACATTATTTTGAGGAACAAGGGACAAATTATGCATATCGGGGGGAAAAAGTCCAAAGCCGCGTGTCTCTCTTCAGTTGAACTCGTCGACGTCTCCTCTCCCTCTCCTCCATGCCCATTGATCAAGGGGTTCTCTAAATGTGCATCGATGTGTGACGGTCGATGTGTGTGTGTTTCACTTTGTCTCTGATTTGTTGCAGTCCTCATTTTTCTCACTTAAACCTCTGAATGTAGAATTATTGGACCTGAACTTGTCATGCAGATAGAGCACTTTTTTGTCGTCCCTATGTCTCAGTTCTTCTACAACTCTTCTCTTGCTTCTTTAGTCTATGCACCTAATACATAAAAAGGATAAACTCAAGATCCAGTTTACTTCTGAGTTCAGATATGGCTTCAACCTGATCTGTCCTCTGATTGAACCAGACAACAGACTGAAGCTAAAGATATTATAAATGATCACTGTACCTTAATGTAGTTCATATCTCCCTCCTTTATGGATTCCCTCTATTGACTGACAAGACCTGGAGGGGGTGGGGAGAAGGTTGTCCTCCGGGAATCTTGTGTTTTTTTTTGTTGCCACGGTGAAGACAAAGATGCTCGGTAGAGTCTTATCTCCAGCTGATTGGCTTAAGAGGCCCTCAGGATGTCTGGGGTAGCAACGGGTGCACAAGCGGGAAGCCTATATATGTACACACACTTTCACTAATGCATAGCGGACACACGCAGACACACTCGCCGACTCCACCACACGCAGTTTGTATAGTGAAGGAAACAAACGCATTCATGTTTATCCACACAAACAAAGAGACAAGAGTTGTATGGGAAAATGGATCGGCATGAAATCCTCTTGACTGTCACAGTGGCAGGCAGACAGTGAGGCAAATGGATGGATGGAAGAGACGCGCAGGCAGATGAAAGATGGAGAGAGAGGGGAGAATTATTGTCTATTAGAGAATTATGGCCCCAGGCAGCCGTCCCAGCAGTAGCCAAGTCTGGACAGCAAGCCATTGATTACACACCCTGAAGGACACCAGGGATGATGGCTGTCAGCGGAAGACGGAGGGCGCGGGACAAGAGGGAGAAAGCGATTGGGCTGTCGACAAGAACATAATGGAGAAATCTGCAAAGTCTCAAGGAAATAAATTATTTTATCTGGCAAAAAAAAATCTGACTTCATCAACATCTCTCCATTCCTCTGCCTACATTCTTTTTTTTTTTTTATCCATGCATGACCGTCTTTCCTATATTCAATTTCAATCATTCACATTCATTCAAATGCCCAAAAATAGGTGCCAGAGGGCCAGGTTATTAAAGGGCCACGCTTAAAAGGGATTTTTCTCTATCTAATCTCTCTCAATATTCCCCCACGCTCCCCCTTGTCTCGCTTGTAGGTGTATTTTGGAAATAATGTATGGAGTTGGGCGAATGTTTTTAGCTTAATGAGGAAAGTTTAGACCTGGCAACTAGCTGGGCTCGAACGTCAGTGCTTAGAGGAAATCTCTCCCCTGGGTTTTCTTTGTTGCATCACCATTAATTTTGAAGCACACTCTCGCAGTGAAGCGCACAACCTCATACTTACACACAAGCACAGAGTAGTATATACATCCACATTCACGTGGATAAGCTAAATGGGCGTCTTCGGGCACTTAGGCCATAATGATGGAAGAAAATGCTTCTGAAGTTTGAGAACTGCTTTTCCATTAAAGATGTCTGCCCTTTAAGTGAAAAGCCACTGACTGTACCCCCCCCCCCCCCACACACACACACACTCACATCATTTTCTGAGCTTTGAGCTTAACCAATTCAGTCACTCACCCAAACTGTGTTGCGCAGTTATTATGCAATCGTGTTGTCATTCTTTGTTATCCTAATATCCTCTCTCCTCTTCTTCTACCATCCAGAGTCCTCCTTCATGGTGTCAGCCTCATCACGAACACCGTCTGTGACCTTTGGAGACTCATTTGACCTCCTGTGCCTGGTCAAGCCCAGACACAACCCTCGCGTTCCCACTTCCGTCACCTGGCGCTTCATGCCGGCTGGCTCAGAGGCTGATGACGAGGATGTGGGAGAGTTCAAAGAGCTGGTGACTTTCACCCGAGAGGGGACGCTGCAGTGGGGTGAGCAGTTGCTCGGGCTGGGCACCCGCACCACAGTGGACCGGTCCCACTCCAACACCAACTTCCGTCTGTCAGTGACCCGTGCGGGGCGCCGCGAGGCGGGCAAGTACCAGTGCAGCGCTGTCCTCTGGAGGAGAAACTACGACAACAGCTGGAGCAGAGTGGCCAACCGCACTTCTAACCTGCTTGGCATCAGTGTCCTGCAGCCAGGTAAAGCTGCATGACCGCTCGCCAGGCAGACACCCACCTAATTGGAACAGACACAGACCAGCAAACCACAAACGGGGACGAACACACACACACACACACACAAACACACACACACACACACACACACACACACACACACACACAGTGTGAATTCAGCAGAGCTTAGAGGATTTCTGCCCGCTCTAATTGCTCTTAGTCTTTGGTTTAGCCACTAATTGGAGTGTGTGTGTGTGTGTGTGTGTGTGTGTGTGTGTGTGTGTGTGTGTGTGTGTGTGTGTGTGTGTGTGTGTGTGTGTGTGTGTGTGTGTGTGTGTGTGTGTGTGTGTGTGTGTGTGTGTGTGTGTGTGTGTGTGTGTGTGTGTGTGTGTGTGTGTGTGTGTGTGTGTGTGTGTGTGTGTTGCTGGGCAGGGTGGAGTCTCCTAATGGAGCAGTGAAAGGATTGCTAAATATCCCACAGGAAGAGAATACTGAGTGAAAGAGGGTCGGGTAAGCGACGGAAGTGAAGGACGGCGACGGAGAGAGTGAGAAAGTGTGATAAAGAGAGTGAGCGATATGTCCTTGAACCCCTTTTTTCCTCGGCGGAGGCATTAAATTGACTACACCACCCTCATTGGCCCTCTGTGCTCCACACACACAGAGAGAAAAACACATTCAGACACAGCCCAATTAGTGGGAGAACACAAACAGCAAACACACAGACACACAAACACACACACACACTGGCCCAATTTACCTCAGTGCGGTGTGCCTCAACTGTATCATACTTTCTTTTATTCAGGTGAATGTGCCCGAGGCAAACACTCATCCCGTTGATAAAAGCCCACTGCTTTATTCAGGCTTTCAAAGCTGCCCAGCAAAGCATTCTGGTACTCGAGTACCAGTGGGGTCGTGATTTATTTGGATTTGTGCAGGAGGAATATGAGCAAGGTGTGTGGGTGTGATGAGAAGTAGGTTTTTAAACTCGATGTAATAAGATTAGCAACCACGCAGCATTGTGCGTTAGATAAACCTTACACACATCACAGGTGTAGACTTGTGCTCTTGTGCCTGCAAGCTCTGCCCATGTGCAGGTGAGGAAAAAAGTAGGATGCTGTATTGAGTTCAGAGGCGGACTGGGGTGGTCAATAACCAGTAAAATGTAGTCACATGTACAGTATAGACAGTCTCTCCTTCCCCGCTGCTATTGATTCAGATGCGCACGCTAATGTAAATTGATGTACAGTAAACAGACTCTCTCTCACACACACACACACTCAACCAGAAGCACCAGCGCATGTAGACAGTGCTTTACTCGCTTGACAGACTGTTCTCTGACCCTAACCATTCACGCAGAACACACAGTGTCCCCAGGCCCCTCGGCAGTTATTTGGAAATCGACTTATCATCCTGAATGCTCATTTACCGTCCTCCCATGTGCAGTTTACCTTGTTCGCCTTAAACTAGAAGAATCTGAAGACACAAAACCCTCTCACTCAGAGACGTGTTTCAGGGGGAATAAATACTCTGTCCTTCTCCCGCTCGCTTTTCTAGCAGCGTCTCCATGAGAAAGTGATCGGTTACCTCGGTAATTCCATCAGAAATCGCGACAATGTGATCAGCGGCAGACTGAAAGCCAATCAGTAGCCATAACGGGCAATCATTCTGCGCGTAAGGGCAGTAACTCACAAGGGGGGGGGGCGGGTGAGTTATTCGTTCTATCTGCACTGGCTACCGAGGCCCAGATACACCCCGGTCACGCCGTGTTCATCTGCTCCACCTCTGGTGTGTCAGACCCTCATTTAGACTGGTGACTCATTTGTCACAATGCAGGGCGTCCTTCTCTGCCTCACGCCTCTCCTCCCCATCTGCTTTTTCCCCTCTCTGTTTTCGAAAATGTTAACCACTCCTGGCTAGATGAGCGGCTGGCATTTCCAGTGCCCCTCTCTAAAAGAAGTGGGATAAAAGGGGAGTGTGTGTAATGAGCTGTGAGGAAACACAGCATCTGACCAGATACATAATTGAGAGACGTTAAGTCATGCTTCCAGTGCGGCACCTGCTCAATATGTATAAAACTGCCTCAGCAGCATTGTGTGTGCCCATACATACGTGTGAGCATGCCTTAAGTTCTTGCATGAATGCCCATGCAAC